>NC_064635.1:93029057-93129057 GCF_023864275.1 Schistocerca cancellata | reverse complement strand
AGATAGCTCTCATATTTCGAAAATGTGTTTAACACCTGCACAGCCCCAGGGAAGGGGCCCATCTAAAGTCAATGGCAAGGGTTTGTAGGGGTTTCTTGGCAATGTTTAGGTGTAGCTCATATTTGGAGCCATGGTTCAAAGGTTTAACGTTTTGACACACTAGGCATTTATGGATAATCCATTATACTCTCCTTTGGATGAAATGAAAATAGCAATAGACATTAATTTTCCCTGCACATCTGGCCACTCCAGGATCCCCAGTGCAATGAAGAAGAGAGCTTAAAGGTTGGTGATCACAATATGATTTGGTGTGATTACCAACAAAACAATGATGGAATTTCCTAAAAATGAACATAATTGCGAGAACTTCTAATTCAGTGGCTGTGTAGGCTCATTAGCAAATGGTATTGTACAGACAGATCATCTATTGTAAATATGTATGATTTTGAAGAGATAATGTCCCAACCTGGTGAATGAAGCACCAGTTGTCAAACAAAAATCCTGATACATATCCAGTTGGTACAACAATCGTGAATTAGCTAGCGCATCTTTGATCTTGATGAAAGCAGATTGGTATGCTTCTGACAAAATTTATGATATCTGTTTGTGTAGTAAGTTTAGTAATGGTTCTGCATTTATTAGTTCGCCTGGGATGAAATTACACTAGAAGTTGGCTGGGATACTGGAAAGTAATGAACTGTTTGTATTTTTGTTGTAGTTAGGATACCTTGAGGCATAATAATGTGCCCCAAGAAATTTATTCTTTCACTACCGAATGGCAGTCAACAAATCTTCCACATATAAAGTAATTCTTTTATGAATTACAGGCCTAATACATAGTCTAGTGCTGCTGTAATCACAGCACCACTCACATTGAGAGTAAATGACATCATTCTAAACTGGTCGCTATGACCTGTAAAAATAAAGGCAGGTTACTTTAGAGAGGCTCTGTCTAGAAGTTTCTGTCAGTATGACACTTAAAATAATGGAAATGAAGTATGTGATCCCTTTGATGTTGTTGAAAATTTTCTGGTCATATTCTCACAGGATGATTATTTTATTAATTTCCCTTGTGGGCAATACCAGCTTAATACTTTTCCCAGCCCTAGCTGCAGATAACAAGAGGTTAGAAAATTGACTGTTTGATCACTTCCAGTCTATTATTATCTGTACGTCTTTTGCTACAGCTGTCCATTTCAAACAAGGAATGGGCAGAAAGGTAGATAGAATGGTTCATATGGTACTGATGACACTACTTTTTCATCAGATACCTGAGCTCATTTCCCTGAAATATTAACTAAACATTTTCTCTGAATTTTCGTTAAATACTGAGATTCTCTAAACTTCAATTTAATATGCAGTTCAGTTTTCAGTTGAGTCAGTATTTTGGAATGCTGGTGTCATGATTTTTTATTTTCTGTGTCAGTGAACTCTGATTTGATCACCTGGAAATTTTTTCCATAGCCTCGATGAGATGAGATTGTGCTTTACATTTATTAACATAATATATCATTTCCCCATGTAGGCATCTTCTTTTCACACAAGAAATGAATATCTATTAGGCAGTCCATGAATAATGCCTTTACTCTGAGCGACATGCCTATCATTTCTACATTCCTTAGCACCAGCAGAACACAGATCTCCCATTTAATTATCTGAAATTTTGTGCTGTGCCTATAGCTACTATGATCCTACAACAAATTGGGCTGGTTAATCATCAGACAAAATTTTCCAAAGATGCCTTAGGAAATAACACTTGCTGCATCACCCATGCCTCTTGTCACCTTAGCAGGTATGTCTCCCACCACAGCTTGTATAGCAGCCTGCAACAGAGTTTTCGATAGTCTGATAGTATATGTTGCCATTGGGTAGATAAAGATCTACTCACCAAGCAGTGACAGGATAACTCACATAGAAAAAAAGGTTTTACTTATGCAAATGTTTGGAGATAGTGGGTCTTTCTGGTAGAAGGGTTGAAAGAGAAGGGAGAGTGATGAAGGGAAAGTAACTGGAGAAGTTTAGGAAAAGGGGTAGAGTTCAGAAAAGTCACTTAGAGCCCTGGGTTAGGGGAGACATACCAGACAGGATGAGAAGGAAAGACTGGTTGTTTGGGACTGAACCAGATGAGATTTGAAAACCTGAGAGCTTTGAGGTGGAAGATAGTGTCTTATGCAAGAAAGAGCTTACTGCTGAAAACTCATGCAGGAGTTAATAAGAGTAAAAAGCTGAGTGCATTGTATATAACAGAGGAGATGCTGTAGTAGATTAAAGTCAGGTGGGTGGCAAGAATTGAGGACATAATGTTAGTTCCCACCGCAGTCTGCTGACAAACTGGTGTCTGGGGGAAGAATCCAAATGGCAAATGTGGTGAAACGTGTACTGACATCACAACCGATGTTGTAGAGCATGCTATGCATCACAGTATTGTATGTGGCTGAAATACAACCTCTGCCTATGCCCTTTCATCATAACTGACAAATTGATGCTGGTCATGCCGACATAAAAGGCCAGTATGTACACAACAACTGGTATATGATGATTTGTTTCACAGGTAGCTATCCATTTGATAGTAAATGTTTTGCCAGTTACAAGGCTAGTATAGTTGGTGGCTGGAGGGTGCATAGGGCAAGTCTTGAAGCAAGGACAGTCCCAGTCATAGGAGCTATAGGGTAGAAAAATGGATGCAGAATGAGCATAGTGTCTGACAAGGATATTACAGAGATTTGGAGGGTGACAAGAAGCTGTTCTAGGTGCAGGAGGCAAAATCTGACAGAATGGATCTCATTTCAGGGCATGATTTTAGGAAGTCATGGCCTTGTCAAAGTGGCTGATTAATAAATCCAAGATGAGGATAATACTGAGTGACAAGTGGTGAGCTACAAAGATGCTTTTTTTGAGGGATCAGCAGCACCAGGATTGGATGTGATGACCTGGGAAATCTGCTTTTTAACTAGACTTGTGGGGTAATTAAATCCAGTGAAGGCTGGGGTGGTGGTGGTGGTGGTCGTGGTGGTGGTGGTGGCGCACAAAGTGTCTGCATCTGATAAATATATTTGCCTTGAATGCCAAGGCTGTATGGAAGGAAACATTTGACATGGAATGGATGGCAACTGACAAAACGAAAGTACTGTTGTTAGTAGTTCAGTGTGGATAGACGTCTGTATCTGGTCATTGGTGGTGATCAGATCAACATCAAGGAGAGTGGTACAGGATTTGAAATAGGAACATGTGAAATTTAATTGGGAGACGGTACTTCCAGGTTCCAGGAATTTTAACAGGTCAGCCTCACTATGAGCCCATATGGCAAATATGTCATAAATGTATATAAAGAAAACCAGGGGTTGGAGGCTTACTGATTGCAGGAAAGCACCATCCAATCAATCCATGAAAGGTTAGCATAAGTAGGAGACATCCTGGTTCCTATGGCCATACCCTTAATCTGATTGTACGTTTTCTCCTCGGACATGAAGTAGTTGCTAGTAAGTGTAAAGTTGATTAAGGTGAGAAGGAAGCATGTCATAGGTTTGGAATCGGGTGGGCTCTGACTAAGGAAATGTTCAGGAGCAGCCCGACCATGCACATGGGGGATGTTTGTATAGAGAAAGATGGCATTAGTGGTGACAAGTAAGGTGTGTGTGTGTGGGGTGGAATGGGCACAGATGTCAGATGATCTAGGATTTGTTGATGTCGTTAATGTAGGATGAAAGCCTTTGTACTATGGGTTGCAGCTACTGATTGACTAATTCAGAAATATGTTCAGTGGGTGCTTTGAAGCCAGAAGGTATAGGATAGCCAGGATGATTGGCTTTGTGGATCTAAGGAAGGAGGTAAAATGTGGGTGTGCATGGTTTGGTTGCGCTAAGAAAATATATGGATTGACATATTGGTCCCTGTGAGGAGCCTGAGATTTTAACAAGGAACGGCAGGTTATTTTGAATCACAGGGACAGGTTCTTAGATGGCAGATACTGTATGTAGAGTTGACAGACATCTGGCATAGACCTTCAGTAACATACTCCTGTCAGTCAAGTACCATAGTGGTAGATCATTTGTTGTGAGGATAGTGATGGAGTTATCAGCTTTTAGAGGACACACAACATGGAGTTCTGCAGAGAACAGGTTAAGGTCATGTTGTACGGACCTCAGGAAGTGTTGTGGAGCAATTCTGGATGTGAGGAATTCTTGTAAGGCTGATGAGGAATGATTTTGTTTTAGTGGTTGTGGATCAATTTGGGACTGTTGTCTCAACTTTTCAAGGCAGTGTTCAATGATAGATTTGCTATTGGAAATGTTTTAGGACTGGGTTTCAAAGTGATATTTCCAATTGACATTACGTGTGAGGGAAAACAGGTTCTTCACCATAGCAACATGATTAAATGCAGGTTTAGGGCTGAAAGTTAGGCACTTTGATAATAAATGTAATTCAGGAGGGGAGGGTGCTTCAGATGAGAGACTCAGAATACTGTACTGTTGCGACTGGTTGTCACAATTGGGTTATTGTAGGCCTAAGAGGCAATGGTGAAGTGTGTGAGATGTTAAGGAGGTTAGCCAAGCTCAGTTTGTAGGAGAGGAGTAGTGGTTGATGGTGTCACTGTTTATCGAGCTGCAGAGGGACAGGAGGGGGAACACAACTGTTGTGGTTTAGGAGGAGGAGGGATAGCAATTGGAGTTGAACACTGGCATGTTGTTGCAGTTTGAAGTTGGCTTGGCAGATAACACCATGGAAGGAAACATGAATGGCAGATAACTGCAGGATTTTGTAGAAGGAAAGAAATCTGGTGGAGTGGAAATTGGCAGATGAGGCACACAGTTCACAGATAAGCCAGGTAAGTGCAAGAGTTTGCTTTATTTGAAGAGGCTGGTGTAGAGAATGATTACATCCAGAATCAGGGACTTTCAATGTTAGGCCTTAGGACCTTAGTTTCGATAGTGCATTTTGAAAAGAAGTGATGTAATATATGAGGGGATTCACCATGGCAAGGTAGGATATAGGGAGTGTTATAAATAATGAGAGTGGCAAGGAAAGAGAAGCAGAGGGTGGAAAAAGATTGAAAAATGGAAGAACAAGGAAAAAATTTCTAAAAATTGGAAAAATTCGTACAAAACTCGCAAGAACAGATAATTGTTAACAAGAGGTAATGAGTGGATGGGAATTTCTCACAAGAAAAGTGGTATATGATGCAAAAAAGAATGTCTCCTTTCTATGCCAACCCCTTCATGTATTGTTTGGAGGGGGATTTCCTGGAATCCATAAGTCTTCAGACCCTGGTTTAGTTTACATACATTGATGACATGTTTGCTACTGGAATTGTGGTGAGACTGAACTGCTAAACTTCCTAGAATCTCTAAATGCTGTCTCCCAATTAAATTTCAAATGGTCCTATTCTCAGTACCATGCTACTTTACTTGATATTCATTTCATCCTCAACAAAGTCCAGCTACACACTTCTTTGAACATTAATGTACTAACAAATGACAGACATTACACTTTGACAGTTGCTATCCTTCCCATGTCAAATGTTCCTTTCCATACAGCCTTGGAATTAAAGGGAAATATATTTGTTCAGATGCAGACTCTTTACAGCAGTACTCCACCATGCTCACATCTCAGCCTTGACTGGACGTAAGTATTCCACCAGCCTGGTTCAAATGAAGATTTCCAAGGCCATCACATCCAATTCTGGTACTATTGATCCTTCCGAAAAATAGCTGAAGGTCACATAACTTGTCACATAGTATTATCCTGGCCTTGAATGTATTTATCAGCTACTCTGAAAAGACCATGACTTCCTAAAATCACACCCCGAAATGAGATCCATTCTATCTGAGATTTTTCCCACTGCATCTAGAATAGTTTCTGGTTGCCCTCCCAAGCTCTGAAATATCCTTGTGGGATGCCATGGTCATTCTGGACTCATCTCCTTGCCCTATGGCTCCTACCTCTGTGGCCATCCATGCTGCAAGACTTTCACTATGCATCCTCCTACCACTACCCATACTAGCCCTGTAACTGGCAAAACATATAATACCAAAGGGAAACACCTATGAAACAATGTCATATATTGGTTGCTGTGTAAACACTGTTTGGTTTCCTACATTGTCAAGAATATCATCAAGTGGCAGTTAAGATGAATGGGTATAGACAGAGGGTGTATACTCGCAACACACAATATCCTGCCACAGAGTATGCTCTGCAACATGACATTCATGATCATGGTGGCTGCTTCACTACACATGCTATTTGGATTCACCAGTTTCTCAGAACTCAACAGCTCTCAGGTTTTCAGATCTTGTCCAGTGCAGTCCCTAACAATCAGTATTTGCCTCTCATCCCATCCACTAATTCTCCCCTGACCCTGGCTTCTTACTGAGTTTTCTTAACTCTACTCCTTTTCCTAAACCTCTCCAGTTCCTTTCCCTTCTCCTTTCCCCTTTAACCCATCTGCTAGGAGGAGCCCTTGGAACCAAAACCTTGCATAAGTACAAGCTTTCTTTATATGTGTGTTCTCATGCTGCTGCTTGGCGAATAGATTATCTATCTATCTGATTACATTATCTCGTGGAAAAACTGCTTATTTTCCTGGTTATAGTTTGTTGTCAGCAGAGTCAAATGAAGTTTTCGGAATATGTTACATACGGTTGGTTAATGACTGCAGTAACATTTCTGCTCAGATTATTATTATCAACATTACTATTATTCACCTAACTAGGGTCTGCAGGGTAGTTAAATGGCTGGAATTGCCACTGTGGAGCACAATTCTTGTTTGCATATGCAAGATGAAATCTGTTATTAAGCTGCTTCTTTTTCTGTGATTGATGTGGTTTTGGTTATCTTAAGATTGTTATTGCGGGTCCCACATTACCATTCTGCTGATTGTTTTTATAATTTTCCATATTCTTCCTGTTTCTGTTTATTGTTGTTGTTGTTGTTGTTGTTGTTGATGATGATGATGATGATGATGATGATGATGATGATGTTGATATTACTACTACTACTACTACTACTACTACTACAATAATAATAATAATAATAATAATTATTATTATTATTATTATTATTACTACTACTACTACTACTACTACTACTACTACTACTACTATTTCTACTATGGGGTGTCCTAAAAAGAATGACCCAATTTTAAATAGAATTATTTATTAGGAAGAAGTGCTTAACACCAACAAATTGCATACTAAATTACTCAGAAAAGACAGAAGTTTATAAAAATTACATCATAAATGTTCAATATGTCCTCCATTGGCTGCCCAGACAACATCTAGCTGACAGCTGAATTCATCCCAAACTGATTGTAAGGTGTCTTCTGTCACTGAAGCTACAGCAGTAATCTTGTCACAAATAATATTTCTTGTGCATTCAGCCACAAATGTGGCTGAGCTCTTTGGAATGCATTTTTTCCATTCACATGATACTAGAAACAACAAAAATTTTATTCTCCCCACCCACTGTCTCTGATTGTTTGCC
The DNA here is from genome assembly GCF_023864275.1 of Schistocerca cancellata. Lineage (NCBI taxonomy): Eukaryota > Metazoa > Arthropoda > Insecta > Orthoptera > Acrididae > Schistocerca > Schistocerca cancellata. The sequence goes on along the minus strand of NC_064635.1, from coordinate 93,121,578 downwards.
CAGGGATCTTAATATATGGGAATGAAAATTTGTAATAAATTAAAAGGGAACAAGTTGATGCAGATGAATTTAGATTCACTTAAAAGAAAGCTGTATGAGGTACTGACACTGAGGTGTTATTAGTCACAGGATGAATTCATGTGGGACAAACTGGAAATTTGAGCTGGATACGATGTGTTACACGTCCCAAAAAATATCCTTATGGTGCTATTCTTTTTAATGTAAAAATCATTGTAACAGTTTTATAAACTATTGACATGTTTCCTGTACGCAAACCAAAAGGATTGCAAATGTACGTCTTGAGATGAATAAAATACATCTGCATAATTTACATACAGCCTATCTGTATAGTTTCTTTTTGCTTGGGTTGACATCTTTAACTACCATAGAGAAATTTTCATCACAGTAATGACCTGCCAGATGGGGCAATATAGTGATGTCTCTTCTTCCAGCTTTAAAGGCCAGAAAAAAAAAAGAAAAAAATCTCACAGTTGACCAGCGAAACATTAGTTGAAAATGTGAATGTTTGATATATAGTTGTGTACATGTAATTTATATTATGTATTATATGATTTTTTAGACAGTAATAACACTAGTTTTTCACCTCAGCAGTGATACCACTTGTCATTTGTTCATCATAGCCATGGCTTTCTGTTCGCTTCAGTTGACTGACAGTATACAAAATTTGTCGTTTTTATAGAATTTCATCTGGATGAATTGGCCATCTCCAATACATTTTTGATTATTCCAAGTCATTCAGCATCTATACTTCACTTATTACTCCCGCACTTTTGCCAGGGAAGAGGGTGGTCTTGAAGACAACCACCAAAAACAGGCCCTCTTGGAAAACATTTTGTCATTTGTTTCCAGAGTGTTACTGTTGTCTGAGAGCACCTGTGAAGGAAAAAATTTTGTGTCTGGCATGTTCAAATCTGTTCCACACTCTCATCAGAATCATGAAGAGAGAATATGTCACTAGTATTATTTTTCTCATTCTCTGTTGCCTCTGTAAGTACAGAAATTTCACTGGAAGGTTTTGAAACTTCAAAGGAGGATTGCATTTCATTCTGTTTCCCTTTCTCTCCAGATTATTTTTCCCTTGTATGCTTGCCATTGTTGACATCCTGAATGTTCACATGTCTGATGCTTTATCCCAGGGGGACATTTAATATTCTGCAACAGTTGGGCATACAACATTTTGTTACATCCTCCTTCCTATTATTTAATTCTCACAATATCATCTCACCCACATGATCAGTCATCACGCACAAGTATTTTCAAGGACTGCTTGTGGAAGACACTCAAAAACCTTGCTCCTGTGCTAGAAAAACATTCTGTTCTCTCAGAATCATGACCTCAAATTTTTCTTTATTACCGGATCCAAGTTAGTCATCAGCTTTCTGAAAAGACATGGGAATTCATCCCTAGGCACTGTGAAGCATCTTCTCTGTTTTATCAATCTTATCTGCAATGTGATTCTAGAGTCTGAAAAACTGATACATTGAGCAGTTACAATTGAGGTGTTAAATTTGGCAGGAGTGTGATCAAATTGGTTGTTTTCATCACAGAGACTTAAGACATAGTTTTATATGGAACTTAGACAATCACCAAATATAGCTTTTAGGCCTTCTTGCTTCTTTAAAATTTGAAGGATAAGCGATGAAAGCTGTCTTCAAAGGCCACCCTTATCATTTGGTAATATCTTAAATTTTCTGGTCCACCTTCTACCCATGTGGACCATAACTGATTGGCTTTATAAGTAACATAACCAGCAGCCAATTCACCAACAGCATTTCCACATACCTCAATAGAAGTACATTATTTTGATGTATTTTCTGTTTGTTCAGGATACTTTGTTGTGCTATAAGTGATTTCCCTTATGGTGCCAGGACCATCAATCAAATTTGTTGTGTTAAAATTCTGTATGTTCTCTGGTGGGATACCTCATAGCTCGTTTTCCAAATTAGGAAAAAAAAAATTCTTAGTTTGTCAAACCCTTGCATAGATAATATTTTTTCAAGGTCTGTTGAGACCGAAAGGCCTTGTGACATCTCATGAAAGACATAGACCACACCTTTACAGGAAAAATTTCATATTTGAACACAGGCACTGTTCTCGATTTGCCAATTTATGCATTAAATGCACAGCACAGATCCAAAGATCTCATTGGAAAACCAAACGACAACTTTACAGCTCCACGGCTACAAACAGATTTTGTTCCTCCTCTGTGAATACAGGTAGCTGACTAGGAATCACTATGGATCTTCCAGTCAAGCACCGTGCCACTTTCATCTTCAGCTGCAAAGTTTTCCCATGAATTTTGCAGATAATTCCCTCGGAGGCAGCTCATTTGCGAAAATCAACTGTACTTCTTTATTTGGAGTATCCCATCTAGCTTAAGTGTGTTTGTCTTAGCGATTTTTCTTCCCTTTATTGACACTGCAGAAAACAGGAACAATGACAATTTTCAAACATTTACTTCATGAAAGTATCAGTGTGCTGCAAAGTAGCCCAGTGGAGTTTTAATATTATGCTTATGTCCTCATGTTTAGTGCACATACTACACCCAAGGAGACTGTTCACGTTTCCTCAGTTTTTTACCAATAGCATGAACACATATCTCAGCAATTACGATATCCAAAACAATGTTGCACAGAAAAATAAAGCAACAGCCTTTGGATGGTATGGGATCCTGGAAAGAAGTTGTAGCTTCTCTGACCTTAGGAATAAGGTGTGATATTTGAAATAAAGATCAAAGTTGCACTACACAAATTAATAACTACAGACACAAAGTAACCCCCTTTACAGTACTTCTCTGATTAACATTTATCATATTTAAAGTCTTCTTGCATCAATAGAAACACCATATTAAAACATTTTCCATAATACAAAAAATAAAAAATAAAAAAAATTTGAAAAAATGATAATATTTCGTTACAACAATATTGTGTAGTTCAAATTGTTAACAATATCGGGGGGGGGAGGGGGGGAGGGGGCAGTGGGGAGGGGGGCGGGGGGGGGGGGTTTGTGCTAAATTTTTAGCTATAGCTATTAAAATGTAAGAGAAGTGTTCCAAATAGTAATATACCTTACTAATATATCAAATTTCCTACAACTTTAAACAGATAACTTTACACTCTTATTTACTATATGTGATAATCTCCAACAAGTTTTGACAAAACTGCCAATAATATTTTGTTGTGAACAAAATTCTTGCATATGAGTAACTTGATTGGTGTTACACTGCAACTAAGATGCAAATGTTTTTATGACAGAAAGCACAAATTTAAACTAAATTTTTGTCTATATAGCATGATTGGTTTCTTACAGATTTAAATGCTGTGGTTACGTACTGTCTTGGGCTACATAAGCTTCCCCTGTATCAACAAATGAATACTTAAAGGTTTTAAGAATGTAAAAGTGTGAATACATCAATGTGGGCAGGTGTCTGTGGCTGACGTGCATGCAGGTGCAGGCCAAATGACAGATTCTCTACCTTCCTCACCTGTCCCTTCCCCACACCTTCTCACCACATACTTCCCTTACCATTTCTGTGATTTCATCCTCTGTAATGTGTTAAATTTGTTTCTTATTTCCTAGCATGTGTTATTAAATAAGAAGGCAAGATTTAATAGGATGGTTGAACAGAGTAGATTCAAAGGTTACTTAAAATGCATTTAATTATTACAAGTCTAATTTACAATGCGTTTAATGTCCAGCATAAAATTTCTACATTCAGACAGAACAAACCATTGGTAACGGCACACACCAATGATGGAAACATCTCTCGCAAACATATGTTGGACCAAGCATCGACATTATGCACCTATAATTTTGCAGCTTCACTTTGAAGATGAGAAAACTCTCATTATGGAAAGTTTCATAAATTCTACTGAATTTTCTTCTCAAAAAGCTTGTGTCTCAGACAAGAATTACATGGTACAGCTATTAATTCCATTTGAAAATTGTCAGGACTCTTATCTGCAAAAGTAGCGAATGGTCTTGAAAAGAAGTCAAAAGATTGGAATAAATTTAACATATCTGCAAATTGCTTGAGGAATTGCTCTTTTATTGTAATAATTAGAGAAATATACCCCATGTAATTGCTTTCATGGACAGAAGACTATGTATGGAAATATGCTGCATTCTCTGATGGACAATTCCTTTCCCACAGAGCAACCTTTCTCATGGAAACTCAAACTTTTTTCAATCATTTCAGAAAGTACTTGATTTCCACATTGCAAGCTGGTGTTCAAAGCAATAGTACATTCTGTCATATTCACTAAAAATGCCGTTTCTACAACTCTCTCTGGATCTTCCATTTGGGGTCAAGCTTTCTTTTGTCCTTTAAAAACTGATTTATTGCCATAGTTAATTTAGAAATTCTTTCCAGTACATTGCTGCAACTAAGCTGCAAACTTCTCTCTTGTATCAAAAATCTCCATAATCTTCCACAAATTTCTAGTTTAAATGGGACAATTGTCAATGCATTAAACTGTGGGATCTTAAATAACCAACTGTCCGAGTAACTACTTGCATGATGTCCTCCAATTTTGCTGCCTTAACATGAGATACCTCTAAGTGCAAAATACTATGAATGGTGTGCAATTAACAAACAATATTGTGCATTTTTTGTTGTTGAATTCATGCTGCTTGATAATTAATATATTTAAATGTTAAAAAAGCCCACACAAGCCAGTTTGGATCAAAACAGAAGTTGTCTCATAATATGAGAGACTCTGGAGAAAAATATTGACCAATAGAAAAACAGGTATACCCCAGAACAACGAATTCTCCTCCTTATTGCCTTTCTAACTTTTTGTACATTTATTGTGCAAAAAAGGTGCAGACAAGGCATACAAAAGTTGTTTTTGAAGTTTCCATTCTTTGAGACTCTAAGGGTAGTAATGCATACACGTGTGCCTGTTTCTCTGTTTGTCTCCAGAGCAACATCCAATGCGGAATATGCATTCCTTGTCTTCTTTTTGAAATGTACATCTGGAGCACTGACCTAGTTCAAATTTGTTGAGGCTTTGTGGCCCACCCTGAAGAAATTTGTTATCTATTTAAGTTGTAACAGACTTCAAATAACTGGAAGATTATATATCCTTTGTTGTTGTCCTTTTCTTTTTCAAGAAGAAAATGTTTGCTTCTCTTCTTGATTCTGTTACATATTTATTCTCTTGGCATTTTTTCAAATGATCTCTGCATGCTGCTGATGGCTGCTTAACAGAATCTGAATGTGCTGATTTTACTAGAGCTGGTGGCTGTTGATGTGGCTTTGTGATTTTGGGAACTGACTGGATAACATTTAGACTTCGAGAATGATTCAGCAAAGAAATCAGTTGTCCTTTCCTTTCTGACTTTATTAAAATAAATCTAGGTTTCAGCTAGTGCCTACCATTATCAGTGCAAAACTACAAGAGGTACATAGTCAGGTGATAGTATAAAAAGTTACAACTTGTTGCATAACTTATACTGCCTATACATTAGATTACATACCACTATTTCATATATCCAATACACGTCCCACTATTTCAGTCCCCATTTGGACTTCTGTTACAGTTAGTACAAGACTACTGTTTTATGGAGGTCAGCTTTGCAGAAAACACCTTGGTTGGCTGTATGGCCTCCTCTATATGAGCTACACAATAAATAACATTCATAGAAAGGCATTGATCGTTTCTATTAAAAAAAACTTTAAATTTGCTTAGTAAGAATACAAAATAAAATAAAAGTAAAGTTATTGTCATTTCTGTCTAAGTTACTGCCACATTTAATAGTAAACATAAAAGCTGTACAAAATGCCAGATTCACTCCTTGTGAGCCAATTGTTTTGTTATTCCTTAAAACACATAGGTAACATCAGTTTGGTAAAATATTTAAAAAAAGTTTACAAAATTCTAGGAGGCACATGCTGTGTGCTGCAACTATTTGAAACAGTTTGGTTTAAATATTTTATCTTTTGTACCATTTCTTTATTTAATCATCACAATGAGGTATGTGGTTCCCCTTATTTCTGGAGAGTTCATAGATGGTGACAAATGTCAGCAAGGTGGGTAGTTGATGACACTTGCCTTTCTGGCATACAGCCAACTGATGTGTTCTCAACAAATCCTACCCTCATTATACAGTAGCCTTTTTAGGAACTGTGACAGAAGCTTGAGCAAGGGGGAATGATGTACTAGGACATGTATTGAAACTATGAAATAATGGTATGTAATATAGTACATTAGTGATGTAGGTTATGCCACAAGTTGTAAATTATTATATTATTGCCTGACTATATACTACTTGTATCTTTTAGCATTGATAATGGGTAGGCACTAGCTAAAATCTAGATTTGCTTTAGTAAAGGAAAGGACAACTGGTTGCTGTGCTCCATCATTTTGAAAGCCATATCACAGTCAATGAGTTCATTCCACATTCTAATGAGAAGCTAACTTCATAAACATTTAGATTCATATTTACTCTATTGTTAGTGTGTTGTATGTCAAACTGCTGAATCTGCTTTCATATTCTGACTACTACTTCTGTATATAGTTTTATGCATACAGACAAAACGTTCCCTTTGGCAACTTAACTTGGAGCAGAATGATTTTTAAATAAATTGAGACACATTGTGAATTTAATTGAGCCTCAGTTAAACGGCAAAAGGATCACTGTTGATCCTGGCACTTACATTTGACATCAAAATTTAAAAAAAGAGACATTACATAGTTACCAGATTCATTCGAGTCAAAGAAGTGAACCTTTCCTGTCGGCAACCTTTCCTGTCGGCAACCTTTCCTGTCGGCAACCTTTCCTGTCGGCAACCTTTCCTGTCGGCAACCTTTCCTGTCGGCAACCTTTCCTGTCGGCAACCTTTCCTGTCGGCAACCTTTCCTGTCGGCAACCTTTCCTGTCGGCAACCTTTCCTGTCGGCAACCTTTCCTGTCGGCAACCTTTCCTGTCGGCAACCTTTCCTGTCGGCAACCTTTCCTGTCGGCAACCTTTCCTGTCGGCAACCTTTCCTGTCGGCAACCTTTCCTGTCGGCAACCTTTCCTGTCGGCAACCTTTCCTGTCGGCAACCTTTCCTGTCGGCAACCTTTCCTGTCGGCAACCTTTCCTGTCGGCAACCTTTCCTGTCGGCAACCTTTCCTGTCGGCAACCTTTCCTGTCGGCAACCTTTCCTGTCGGCAACCTTTCCTGTCGGCAACCTTTCCTGTCGGCAACCTTTCCTGTCGGCAACCTTTCCTGTCGGCAACCTTTCCTGTCGGCAACCTTTCCTGTCGGCAACACTTCCCCGTCGGCACAGAATATCTCTGCAGCTTAGTTCCAGCTCGTTCTCGTAGAATACCATGAAACAGAAAATACGTGTGTTATAGAACAATCAAAGATACCTTTCACACTGGCGCCAATATGATTATTATTGTGTTTATACTGGTTGCTGGTGAGGAAGAAAGTTAGATATTAGTATTTTATTCATTATCTCATTCATGAGCAGCTACATCACAGTCGCTCAGGAAAGTTATAATTAAGCTTTACTTGCTTAATCAGAATCAGACGATGACTCTCCATGTCCGCAGCCTTGATGATTCAAAGCGATCTGCAATCCTGTGTTAATAAAATGTCTTGGTTTTCTTGCATTGTGTAGTCAGTCGGGAAACCTCAGAGCAAGTGGAAAGTTTGCTTTGATAGAGTTTAATTATCCAATTAAATAATGGAGCTCTTGGATCTAATAACTGCAGGTTCATTTCCAATTCATCGGAAGTTCCCTTCTGATTACCAGCAAAATGACACATCCGTGCAAATTTCCGATTAGAGAATACGTATATAATTAAATTCCTTACACACCTTTGATGTAAATGCTCAGTATATATTCTCTTGATTAGCATGCAATATATTTCAGATCTTTCTTCCAGTAATCTCGATAGCAAAATTACAATTATTCAATGTGGCTATTCAGCATGGAGAAGATCCTAGAAGTCCTCTCAACACACACCAGAGAGAATGTTACAAAGAGTAATGATGCGCTCGCGGAATAGCAATAGTACTGTACTACTTTGTGCATAGATTCTGAGAGTATATAGATGGTCAAGTAGGAAACATAATTCACTCATAAAATTGTGCAGGGATAATTAGTAGAATATAAAGAGATATTACAAGCTCATTGTCAAATTAAATGCTTCCCTATAGCAGACAACGTTATAGTCTGACAAGTTGCAGTAACTGAGGCTTGATGAATAATTAAGGAGGGCAAGGAAATGTCATGGCAAGCATTCCAGGACTCTATACATCATTCCACTTGTTCTATGAAAGTATAGGAAGGCATCTATATGATTTCACATACACACAATCATTTACCAATAGCGGCAGTACTGAAACAGAAGTGTCTCCGAACACCACCTGCATATATGGCTCAGATACTGGGAGAACATTTTGCAAAAACTGCTGCCACTGCTAGCCAGGATCTGTTATTTTATCAGTACAGTGCATCTGTAGAGACAGGAAAATTAGTCTTGAGATCCAAAAGTTATGAGCCTTACAACTACACTATCTCCACGTGGCTGCTGGAAACAGTAATGTCTGAGACTTGGGCAACTGCACCCAGTCACAACCAAATCTGGTATAGTTTGCTTCAAGATTTTCCAACAGCATCAATGGAAATCCACATCGAATATTTTACTCTAATATGGCAGAGTGGCAAATTCCCCAACTCCCTGGAGAGAGGCACTTTTGATACCTCTTTTGAAACGAGGAATGGATCACACCTGTCCCAGTAGTTATCAGAGTATTGCCTTAACAAGCTGTCTAGGAAAGACACCAGAGTGAAAGTTTAAATGTCATATGGTCTGGTTTATAGAGAACAGGGGTCCCCTTAGCCTCTCTCACTGTGGCTTCCATAGATTTTGGTGAACCATGGACCAACTGACACTGTTAAAGGCAGCTATTCAATAGTCCTTCCTACGTAAACATCACTCTATTGACATATTCTTCAATATCAGTAAGGCCCCCCCCCCCCCCCCCCCCCCCCCCCCGGGGGTCCACAACTCTTTTGTAGATACGTGTGTAGCAAGCACGGGAACCCGAGCTAATGTGGCCTTCCTTCCTTTCCGAGCTGCATACCTTCCCTTTCCGCATCCTTCCCCATCCCCCATCTTCACCCCCCCCCCCCCTCCCCCTCACCACTGGCTCTTTCCTTCCCTTCCTCCCCGTCTGGGAGGATGGTTTGTGCCTACGTCCGGAGACGGACGCTCGTAAATGTACCGCATTCTCTGCCTTCCTTGCTTCTATGTCTTCATCCTTCCTTTGTCCTTCTCTTTTCCTTACCTCTTCTCTTTACCCTTTTCTCTGCTGCGGCGTTTGAGACTTCTCTTCTTTTCTTTCCCTTTCTCTTTCTTCCTCCCTGTGCGGGTCTGAAGGCCAAACCACGCATTCTTGTGCGTAGCCGGTGATGGGTTAACGCATAATTCCCCACCCCGGGTAGACAGGTAGGACACGTACGTACCCCCTGGTAATGGCCAGGCCCAGGGAGGGGTGATTACCCGAGCTGATACCTTCCGAAAGTGCCGATTGGTCCCTCCATCCGTTTGTCGGGAGGTGTGCCCTGAGGGGCGAACAATCACCTAAGGCAGGAGTGCCCTCAGAGAGGACCCCCACCAGGGAGGAGCGCGCCATCGGAGATGCCGGTAATCATGGGGGATTCTTCCGCAATGGTTTCCTCACCTTCCACTATGTCTGCTCACAAGCGTAAGTTCACTGAGTCTCAGCCACAGTCAGTTCTTCCATCGTTGCCACAGTTCCTTGCTGTTTCTCGGTCTGACGAATGTCACAACTTCTCCACGGTCAACCCTTTCATTATTCAGAAAGGTGTCGACGCAATTGCAGGTCCTGTAAAGGCTTGTTCCAAATTACGGAATGGCACCTTGTTGTTAGAAATAGTCAGTGCCCTCCAGGCACAAAAATTGCTGCGTACTTAAATGCTCCACACCTTCCCTGTCCGGGTTGAAGCGCACCGCACTTTAAATTCATCACGTGGAGTCGTTTATACACGCACCCTTGCTGGATTGTCTGAAGAAGAAATTCAGCACTACCTGTCTGACCAGGGCGTAACGGCTGTTCATAGAGTTATGAAAAGGGTTGACATGAACCTCATTCCAACCTGCACTGTCTTCTTGACATTTGACAAAGTTCAACTCGCATCGAAAATCAAAGCAGGCTACGAGATAATTTCCATTCGCCCTTACGTCCCAAACCCTATGCTTTGCTATCAGTGTCAGCAGTTCAATCACACCAGCCAGTCCTGTTCCAATCCGGCCAAATGTGTTACGTGTGGCAAGGATGCCCATGAGGGTGCTTCTCCACCTCCATCCCCTCGCTGCATCAACTGTATGGGTGACCACACTGCTTCCTCTCGAGATTGCCCCGTTTTTAAAGACGAAAAGCTCATCCAGGAAATCAGAGTGAAGGGAAAGGTGTTGACTTTTGCTGCTCGAAAATTATTCGCCAGTCGAGAGCCCACCGTGCCTCAGACAGGAAAATACAGCACTGTCCTTGCTTCTCCTCGGCCAACAAAGGAGGCGGCCATGCAGACTTGCGACCTCACCTTTATTGCCATGGTCGTCAGATCGGCCAGTGCAAAGATAGCCCATTCAACCTCACCACTTTCGCCTGCCCACTCTATGGCCCACCCTTCATCGGGTTCTGCTAAATCTCGAGCCCAAAAGTCAGACACCAAGACTTCAAAAAAAGAGCATACTCGTGAAGATTTTACACATACCCCAACTTCACAAACATCGGTTCCTCCTTCTTCTAAACATCATAATTCCAAGAAGGCTACAGAGAAACCAAGTTCATCTCCTTCTCCGCCAAGGCATGTCCCATCTATAGTACCACCTGTCGGAAATTGCACTCGGCCATCTTCTGTGTCGCCGAGGCGCACTGCTGGTGGCCGATAAACCGGCCCATCGCTGGTGGCGGGAGCTGCTCCTGAACAACCTATGGATCGGGATCTTCTGCCTTTGGCTGCATGCCATTCCATGCTGTCGGTCGCAAGCTCTGAGCAGTCGTTGAGATGACAGCAACTTTGGTCACATTCCTCCATTTTCTGTTCACCCTATGTTCATTATCCACTGGAATATCCACGGCATTCGAGCCAATCGAGATGAATTGTCGATCCTCTTATGATCCTACTCGCCGGTCATCTTCTGTCTTCAGGAAACAAAGCTGCGTCCCCATGACCGCTTTGTTCTCTCTCATTTTCAGTCCATCTGATATGATCTCCCCTCTGTTGAAGGCACTCCAGCACATGGAGGACTCATGATTGTTCTCCATGATACTCTCCATTATCACCCAATCCCCTTAAACACTTCCTTCCAAGCTGTCGCCATCCGTCTTTCCCTTTCTGGATACACGTTCTCTCTTTGTACTGTATACATTCCATAGTCCACACCAATGGCACGAGCTGAACTCCTTCATCTTCTTGGTCAGCTTCCACCCCCCTACTTGCTGGTTGGGGACTTCAATGCCCACCACCCGCTTTCGGGATCTCCACATCCTTGTCCACGTGGCTCACTATTGCTAGACGTCTTCCACCAAGCGGATCTAGTTTGTCTCAACACTGGGGTCCCTATAGTTTTCGCTGCCTCCATGACAAATTTATCTCATTTGGACCTTGCGGTCGGTACTGTTCCGCTAGCTTGGTGCTTCGAATGGTTCGCCCTTGATGATACACACTCGAGTGACCACTTTCCATGTGTCCTTAGACTGCAGCCTCAACTGCCATATATGCACCCGTGACACTGGACGTTTGCCCAAGCCGATTGGACACTTTTTTCGTCTCTAGCGACATTTGATGACAGTCACTTTGCCAGCGTCGACGATGAGGTCAAACATATTACAGACGTTATTCTTATAGCTGCGGAACGTTCAATACCACTCAGCTCCGAATTGCCCCGGCGCCCCCCAGTTCCTTGGTGGAACGAAGCATGCCGTGATGCATTACGTGAGCGGAGACGTGGTGTTCGCGTTTTCTGCCACCATCCTACTTTGGCCAACTGTATCCGCTATAAGCAGTTCCGTGCGCGATGCCGTCGTGTCATCTGCGATAGCAAGAAGGCAAGCTGGAAATTCTTTATTAGCTTATTTAACACCTTCACTCCCTCCTCGGAAGTTTGGAGTCGGCTTCGACGGTTCTCAGGCGCGCCTAGTTTCTCCCCGGTCTCTGGGCTCACAGTCGCGCATGATACATTAGTGGACTCTATCGCAATTTGTAACTCATTGAGTCAGCACTTTGCTGAGATTTCGAGCTCTTCAAATTACCCGCCAGCGTTTCTCCTGAAGAAAAGTGCAGCGGAAGTGTGACATCTTGCTTTCTCCTCTCCAAATCGCGAAAGCTACAATACTGTTTTCTCCATGCAGGAACTCCAACATAGGCTCTCTTCTTCTCGCTCCTCCAGCCCAGGACCGGATGGTATCCACGTCCAAATGTTGCTGCATTTATCAACCCATAGTCTGCGTTACCTCCTTCGCCTTTAAAATCGAATTTGGACCGACAGTACTTTTCCCAGACGATGGCGGGAAGCTATCGTCGTTCCTGTTCCGAAACCTGGAAAGGACAAACATCTCCCCCCTAGCTAGCGCCACATTTCTCTCACGAGTAGTGTATGTAAGGTTTTGGAGCATATGGTGAATTACCGATTTGCTTGGTGGCTGGAATCCCGCAGTCTTTTAACACCAGCCCAATGCGGATTTCGGAAGCATCGTTCTGCAGTTGACCATCTTGTTGCTCTCTCCACTTACATCATGAACAATTTTCTCCAGAAACGCCAAACAGTAGCAATATTTTTTGATCTGGAGAGAGCATACAATACCTGTTGGAGGACAGGCATCCTCTGCACACTGTTCTCTTGGGGCTTTCGAGGTCGGCTACCCCTTTTTCTTCGCAAATTTATGGCAGAGTGCACATTTAGGGTGCGGGTGAACATTACTCTCTCCCGTACCTTCTCTCAAGAAAACGCGGTACCCCAGGGCTCCGTGCTGAGTGTTGTACTGTTTGCCATTGCCGTAACTCCAATTATGGATTGTCTCCTTCCTGATGTCTTGGGCTCCCTCTTTGTGGACGATTTTGCGATCTACTACAGCTCTCAACGGACTAACCTTCTTGAACGTCGTCTTCAAGGATGTCTCGATTGCCTCCACGCTTGGAGCATCGAAACCGGCTTCCGTTTTTCTCCCCGTAAGACCGTTTGTGTTAATTTTTGGCGACGTAAGGAGTTTTTTCCGCCCTCCTTACATCTAGGTCCTGTCAACCTTCCGTTTTCAGACGTCGCTAAATTCTTGGGTCTTATGTTTGACAGAAAACTGTGCTGGTCCTCCCACGCTTCCTATCTTACGCGCTCGCTGTCTGCGATATCTCAACACCCTCCGTGTCCTGAATGGTACCTCCTGGGGAGCGGACCGGGTGGTCCTTTTCCGACTCTATCGCACCTTAGTGCACTCGAAATTGGACTATGGAAGCATAGCCTACTCCTCTGCTCGGCCGAAAATTCTTCGGCGTCTTGACTCTATCCACCACCGTGGATTACATTTAGTGTCTGGAGCTTCTTACACCAGCCCTGTGGAAAGCCTTTACGCTGAGACTGCTGAACCTATGCTGTTTAATCGGCGAGCAGTCCTTCTGAGTCGTTATGCTAGCCATCTGTCTTCCATGCCTGCTAATCCAGCCCATGACATTTTTTTCGACGCCTCCTCTGATGTAGGGTATGCAGACCGCCCCTCCTCCCTACTACCACCAGGAGTCAGCTTTCGTCAACTGCTCCATTCTCTTTCCTTCCGCTTTCCTAAAACCTTCTTGACAACTTGGGGTACAGCACCGCCTTGGCTTCGTCCCCAGATCTGCCTGCTCCGTGACCTTTGTCGATTTCCCAAGGATGGTACCCCTTCACTTGTTCATCGTCGGGCATTTGCTGCTCTATGTGCACAAATGACGGAAGCCACATTTATTTACACCGATGGCTCGAAAACATTGTTAGATGTAGGGAGTGCCTATATTGTTGGTGACACCCCAAATCACTTTCGGCTTCCCGACCAGTGTTCGGTTTATACTGCAGAGCTTTATGCTATTGTCCAGGCTGTCCACTACATCCGCCGCCATCAGCGGATACAGTATGTTATCTGCTCAGATTCTCTCAGCTCTCTTCTCAGTCTCCAAGCTCTTTACCCTGTGCACCCTCTGGTCCACCGGATTCAGGACTGTCTGCGCTTGCTCCACCTGGGGGGCGTCTTGGTGGCGTTCCTTTGGCTCCCGGGACACGGTGGTATCTGTGGAAATGAGGCGGCCGATATTGCAGCCAAGGCTGCAGTGTCTCTTCTTCGGCCAGCTATTCAATTGATTCCCTTCGCCGATCTACGGAGTGTTTTATGTCGTCGAGTTGTTCTTTTATGGCACGCCCATTGGTCGACACTTCCCCATAATAAATTGCGGGACATGAAAGCTCTTCCTTGTGCTTGGACCTCTTCCTCCCGAACGTGTCTTCAGGAGGAGGTAAATTTAACTAGACTCCGGATAGGGCACTGTCTTTTTAGCTATCGACATCTTTTAAGCGGTGATCGTCCCCCACTCTGTCCCCACTGCTCTCAGCTGTGGACGGTAAGACACCTTTTAATTGAGTGCCCCTATTTTAATCCGTTATGCTCCCCTCTACAGCTGTCGCCTGATATATCGTTGATATTAGCAGATGACACGCGCTCAGCCGATCGCGTTCTCGAGTTTATTAGTGCCAGTGAAATGACGTCAGTCATTTGGAGCTTTTTTTGGGGACAACCAACCCCGTCCTGTAGTCGATTTTTAAGCATTCCTTCTGCTTTTAGTTTCTCCAATTTTATGACTTTCGTTCCCATTGCTGCTGGGTTCCATTTTAGGTTTTTTACTGTTTCCTAAGTCACGGACCGGGCACTAATGACAATAGCAGTTTTGCGCCCTAAAACAAAAAAAAAAAAAAAAAATATTATATCAGTAAGGTGTAAGATACTGCTTGGAAACACTGTATTTTATGCAACTGCATCAGTAGGGATTTTGTGTCTACCTCCTCATCTTTGTGTGGTCTTTCCTGTCTCAGCCATTTCCAAGGATCTAAGTCAGTAAATCGCTGCCAGATCATTATTATCAGAGTGGTGTCTCCCTGGACAGTGTTTAAAGTGTTAACTCTCTTTGCCATAGCCACAAACAGTATCACATCTACGATAATGTGTTCTGTACACTGCTCCTTAATTGTAGACACTTTTGATGTTTTCTGTTCCTCCTCAAATGTTGGAACACACACACATCTGTAGCAGTCTTATAGAAGGGTGGGCTGCAAAGATGGGCTTTCTATTTGATGCGAGTGAGTGAGTGTGAATGTGTGTGTGCTTCTTTTTTTTCCATTTTTATTTTACCTGTCTTGCATATGAGGGACACCATCCTACATTTTAGAGACTCGTTGATTTTCCTGGACCTCATTTTCTACTCCTATTGTCACAGTTGCTGCACCTCAGAAGACTACAAACCAGAACACTCTAGGTACTGAATATCATCAAGTGCCTTAGCCAAGTTCTTAGACAGTGAACAGGGCAGGTCTGTTCGAGATTTATCTGGCTTTATGCTTTTGTGGCTCGACTGTGTGTACCGTGTATTGATTGTTGAGGCCTCATCTTCGAAGATAGTTGACACATTCCCCCATGAGGAGATTTGGCTGACCATGGGTGCTTGTAGGACCAGACTGATTGCACATCTCTGTGCTGAGGTCAGGGAACCAGTACTCATCATCCAGTGGTAGCTCCTCATGGTGCAACAAGCACATTGTTCCTCACACCTCCAACTTCATCTGCATGCCATACTGTTGCTCATCCATCTCTGGCTGCATTTCTCCAACCGTCCATGAATCACAATTCTGTTAAGGATCTGTCTGGAGCGTATGCTTTGAGTCAGCTTGTGTAGAGCATTTATAACACCAAATCCAGTGTACTAACCATCTGATAACCTGGATACTGCAGACACTCAATGTTATTTTAGATTCAGTGCTTCACAGCAGAGATTGTGGTACTGCTTCTGCTTTAATGTGGTATTTTCTGACATTTTTATGTGAGGACCAAGAGTATATGTAAGTTCAGTCTTGTGGTCTCAGGAACACATGAGCCTATCTTCCATTGCTAAATTTCTTTTATATTGGAATCTCTGAGTGATCTTCACTCTGTCCAACATTTGAACACAGTAGATCAGTTAATCCAGCATTCCATCCTCAACTGAAACTACTGGGGAGTAGGATTCAATCTGCTCAGTACCAGGGCACATGAAGATTGTGGGAAACTAAATATCTGATAGTCCTCAGGCAGAGCTGTTGTAAGTGACTTATTCAATACTTCGAGCACAGCAGTATATTACCATCAGGTCAATCCTGTGACTCTCCTACTGTGAGTGTATCTCAGACCAGTTTTATTTTGCCCAACTTGTAGATTTATAGATGCAATAATGTGTGCTGTGTACCATCTGTGTCACTGCAGATATCGCAACTCCTTCTCACATTCCTGTCAAAGTATTTGAGAGCCTCAGTACATAAGCTTTGGTTACCAGTTGGGTTGTCCATTGTGTGGCAACTACCAAGTGTTAGATCATCACTGTTTTTGTGTCAAGAAAGTGGTTGAATGTTACAATGCTGCAGCTTTGGTGTACACCTGTTTCCCTGTGCTTACAACTTGTCTTCCCACAAAGGTACATGGGCAACTTATCTGAACTCAAAGTGATGTTCTAAGGCATGTTGACAGGCATGTTAAATTGTGTACATCAAGTGTGTTGCCCTGATCACAGTTGGAGACAAAAATCACTCTGGAGCTATCTCCCTCACTTTTCCGTGAGGGTGCTAAAAATGCAAAATAATGTTAACTGTCGGCTTGTGCTGTAGCACTTTTGCCTCTGTTCATCAATTGTAACACAGAGTTAAAAATTGTGACCATTTTGTTTCTTGCAGATGTCTTCATGGAAAAGTCCAACAAGAAGTTTATGTCCTTGACATCATCAATAATTACCACTGCCTTTGCAAGCTAATGCAGGCAATGGTGCAGCACAAGCATATTCAAAAAGTGGTGCATGCAGTCACAGAGGAAGACAGGTTCACACAGGAATATGAGTAGTTAACTTCAGCTTAACAGTGCCCGATTGAAGTGATGATTTGAGATCTTAACTTCCCTAACTGGAATGTAGGAATACAGCAGCAACTGGCACAATTCAGTACTTATTGCATCATGGAGAAACAGTCCATGTAAGTATGGAGTTCTGTAGATTACCATGTAAGCTGTCATGTGTTAATCACATTAAAATTTTCATTTTTCTGTACATAATTTTCTACATGGTATATTTCATTGAAACTAGCTTCAACTGTGTCAAATTACCAAATGCAAAACTATATTTATCATTTTTTCTTTGTGTCATTCTTCACCCTTCTTTATTTATTTATTTATTTATTTATTTATGAATCTGGAACAGTAGCATTACCTACAGAAAAAATTGCATTAATTTGATTTTGCCTGTTTATTGAAACTAAAGGAAAACTCACCAGTTTGTGCCAAAAAGGTTTCACATTTGTGGCACCAGGCTTGGGGTCACACCTTATGGGGCCATGAAAATCATATATTTATAAAAAATCACAACTAGAGATTGGACAAAACACTTCTTCTATTGCAGTCTTTGACCACCTCCCTGTGTGACATCCCCATTAATGTGACCTCCTATATCTGCACAAGAGGTGAGCCACTCAGATTGTGGGCTCTGAGGGTATTCCTCCATTTCTAAACTTCAACTTACATTTCTGTCTTTCTTATGAATTTTGCTAATACCTCCTAAAGAGAGGAATAATTTTTTTCACTTTCAGTCAGTGAACATCACCTATAGGTAACCCCCCAGGGGGTCCACAACTCTTTTGTGGATATGTGCATAGCGAGCACGGGACCCCGAGCTAATGTGGCCTTCCTTCCTTTCCTGGCTGCATACCTTCCCTTTCCGCATCCTTCCCCATCCCCCATCTTCGCCCCGCCCCCTCCCCCTCCCTCTGACTCTTTCCTTCCCTTTCTCCCCATCTGGGAGGATGGATTGTGCCTACGTCCGGAGACGGTCACTCGTAAATGTACCGCATTCTCTGCCTTCCTTGCTTCTATGTCTTCATCCTTCCTTTGTCCTTCTCTTTTCCTTACCTCTTCTCTTTACCCTTTTCTCTGCTGCGGCGTTTGAGACTTCTCTTCTTTTCTTTCCCTTTCTCTTTCTTCCTCCCTGTGCGGGTCTGAAGGCCAAACCACGCATTCTTGTGCGTAGCCGGTGATGGGTTAACGCATAATTCCCCACCCCGGGTAGACAGGTAGGACACGTACGTACCCCCTGGTAACGGCCAGGCCCAGGGAGGGGTGATTACCCGAGCTGATAGCTACCAAAAGTACCGATTGGTCCCTCCATACGTTTGTCGGGAGGTGTGCCCTGAGGTGTGAACAATCACCTAAGGCGGGAGTGCCCTCAGAGAGGACCCCCACAAGGGAGGAGCGCGCCATCGGAGATGCCGGTAATCATGGGGGATTCTTCCGCAATGGTTTCCTCACCTTCCACTATGTAAGTTCACTGAGTCTCAGCCACAGTCAGTTCTTCCATCATTGCCACAGTTCCTTGCTGTTTCTCGGTTCCCTGTCCGGGTTGAAGCGCACCGCACTTTAAATTCATCACGTGGAGTCGTTTATACACGCTCCCTCAATGGATTGTTTGATGAAGAAATTCAGTACTACCTGTCTGACAAGGCGTAATGGCTGTTCATAGAGTTATGAAAAGGGTTGACATGAACACCATTCCAACCCACACTGTCTTCTTGACATTTGACAAAGTTCAACTCCCATCGAAAATCAAAGCAGGCTATGAGATAATATCCGTCTGCCCTTATGTCCCAAACACTACGGGTTGCTATCAGTGTCAGCGGTTCAATCACACCAGCCAGTCCTGTTCCAATCTGGCCAAATGTGTTACTTGTGGCGAGGATGCCCATGAGGGTGCTTGTCCACCTCCATCCCCTCACTGCATCAACTGTATGGGTGACCACACTGCTTCCTCTCGAGATTGCCCTGTTTTTAAAGACGAAAAGCTCATTCAGGAAATCAGAGTGAAGGGAAAGGTGTTGACCTTTGCTGCTCGAAAATTATTTGCCAGTTGACAGCCCACCGTGCCTCAGACAGGAAAATACAGCACTGTCCTTGCTTCTCCTCGGCCAACAAATGAGGCGGCCATGCAGACTTGTGACCTCACCCTTAGTACCACGGTTGTCAGATCGGACAGCACAAAGATCGTCCGTTCAACCTCACTACTTTCGCCTGCCCACTCTAAGGCTCACCCTTCATCGGGTTCAGCTAAATCTCGAGCCCAAAAGTCAGACACCAAGACTTCAAAAAAAGAGCATACGCGTGAAGATTTTTTATGTACCCCAACTTCACAACCATCGGTTCCTCCTTCATCTAAACATCATGTTCCCAAGAAGGCTCATAAGAAACCCAGTTAATCTCCTTGTCCGCCAAGGCATGTCTCATCTACTGTGCCACCTGTCGGAAATTGCACTCGGCTGTCTTATGTGTCTTCGCGGCGCACTGCTGGAGGCCGATCAACCGGCCGAACACTGGTGGCAGGAGCTGCTCCTGAACAACCTATGGATCAGTATCTTCTGCCTTTGGCTGAATGCCACTCCATGTTGTCAGTCGCAAGCTCTGAGCAGTCGTTGAGTTGACGGCAATATTGCTCACATTCTTCCATTTTCTGTTCACCCTATGTCCATTATCCACTGGAATATCTGCGGCATTCTAGCCAATTGGGATGAATTGTCAATCCTCTTACGATCCTATTCGCCGGTCATCTTCTGTCTTCAGGAAACAAAGCTGCGTCCCCATGACCGCTTTGTTCTCCCCCATTTTCAGTCTGTCCGATATGATCTCCCCTCTGATGAAGGCACTCCAGCAAATGGAGGACTCATGATTGTTCTTCATGATACTCTCCATTATCACCCAATCCCCTTAAACACTTCCTTCCAAGTTGTCACTGTCAGTCTTTCCCTTTCTGGATATACCTTTCCTCTTTGTACTGTATACATTCCATCGTTCACACCAATGGACCGAGCTGATCTCCTTCATCTTCTTCGTCAGCTTCCACCCTCTATTTGCTGGTTGGGGACTTCAATGCCCACCGCCCGATTTCGGGATCTCCACATCCTTGTCCACGTGGCTCACTATTACTACACATTTTCCACCAAGCGGATCTAGTTTGCCTCAACACTGCAGTCCCTACATTTTCGTCTGCCTCCATGACAAATTTCTCTCATTTGGACCTTTCGGTCGGTACTGTTCCACCTAGCTCGGTGCTTTGAATGTTTCACCCTTGATGATACACACTCGAGTGACTACTTTCCATGTGTCTTTAGACTGCAGCCTCAACTGCTATATATGCGCGTGCGACACTGTAAGTTTGGCGAAGCCGATTGGACACTTTTTTCGTCTTTAGCGACATTCGATGACAGTCACTATCCCAACGTTGACAATGAGGTCACACATATCACAGACGTTATTCTTACAGCTGCAGAATGTTCAATACCACGCACCTCCGAATTGTCCGGCGCCCCCCAGTTCCTTGGTGGAACGAGGCATGCCGTAACGCAATACGTGAGCGGCGTCATGCTCTTCGTGTTTTCTGCCACCATCCTACTTTGGCCAACTGTATCCGCTATAAGCAGTTCCTTGCGCGATGCCGTCGCGTCACCCATGATAGCAAGAAGGCAAGCTGGGACTTCTTTACTAGAACATTGAACACCTTCACTCCCTCCTCGGAAGTTTGGAGTCGAATTCGACGGTTATCTGGCGCGCCTAGTTTCTCCCCAGTCTCTGGGCTCACTGTCGTGCATGATACAATAGTGGACCCCGCCTGAATTTCTAACTCATTGGGTCAACACTTGGCAGAGATTTCAAACTCTTCAAATTATCCGCCAGTGTTTCTCCTGAAGAAACGTGCAACCGAAGTGCAACCTTTCGCTTTCTCCTCTCAAAATCGTGAAGCTATAATACTATTTTCTCTATGCAGCGACTCCAACATGCACTCTTCTTCTCGCTCCTCAGCCCCAGGACCGGATGGTATCCACGTCCAAATGTTGCTGCATATATCAACCCATAGTCTGCGTTACCTCCGTCGCCTTTATAATCGAATTTGGACCGACAGAACTTTTCCCAGACGATGGCAGGAAGCTATCGTCGTTCCTGTTCCGAAACCTGGAAAGGACAAACATCTCCCCTCTAGCTAGCGCCACATTTCTCTCACGAGTAGTGTATGTAAGGTTTTGGAGCGTATGGTAAATTGCCGTTTAGCTTGGTCGCTGGAGGCCCGCAGTCTTTAAACACCTGCCCAAATGTGGTTTCTGAAAGCATTTTTCTCCAGTTGACCATCTTGTTGCTCTCTCCACTTACATCATTAACTAACAATTTTCTCCGGTAACGCCAAACAGTAGCAATATTTTTTGATCTGGAGAGAGCATATGATACCTGTTGGAGGACAGACATCCTCTGTACACTGTTCTCTTGGGGCTTTCGATGTCGGCTGCCACTTTTCCTTCGCGAATTTATGGCAGAGTGCACATTCAGAGTGCGGGTGAACACTACTCTCTCTTGTACTTTCTCCCAAGAAAACGGAGTACCCCAGAGCTCTGTGCTAAGTGTTGTACTGTTTGCCATTGCCATAAATCCAATTATGGATTGTCACCTTTCTGATGTCTCGGGCTCCCTCTTAGTGGATGATTTTGAGATCTACTACAGCTCTCAACGGACCATACTTCTTGAACGACGTCTTGAAGGATGTCTCGATCACATCCATTCTTGGAGCACCGAAACCGGCTTCCGTCTTTCTCCCAGTAAGACCGTTTGTGTTAATTTTTGGCGACGTAAGGAGTTTCTTCCACCCTCCTTACATGTAGGACTTGTCAACCTTCCATTTTCGTACGTCGCTAAATTCTTGGGTCTTATGTTTGACAGAAAACTGTGCTGGTCCTCCCACGTTTCCTATCTTTCGCACTCGCTGTCTGCGATACCTCAACACCCTCCGTGTCCTGAATGGTACCTCCTGGGGAGTGGACCAAGTGGTCCTTCTCTGCCTCTGTCGCGCCTTAGTTCGCTCGAAATTGGACTATGGAATCATAGTTTACTCCTCTGCTCGGCCGTCTATTCTTCGTCGTCTCGACTATCCACCACCATGGATTACATTTAGTGTCTGGAGCTTTTTACACCAGCCCTGTGGAAAGTCTTTATGCTGAGGCTGCTGAACCTCTGCTGTCCAATCGGCGATCTATCCTTCTAAGTCATTATGCTAGCAATTTCTCTTCCATGCCTGCTAATCCAGCCCATGACATTTTTTTCGATGCCTCCTTGGATGTAGGGTATGCAGGCCGCCCTTCCTCCGTACTACCACCAGGAGTCTGCTTCCATCAACTGCTCCATTCTCTTTCCTTCCGCTTTCCTAAAACCTTCTTGACAACTTGGGGTACAGCACCACCTTGGCTCCGTCCCCGGATCAGATTGACATTTGTCAATTAGCCAAGGATGGTACCCCTTCACTTGTTTATCGTCAGGCATTTGCTGCTCTATATGCACAAATGAAGGAAGCCACATTTATTTACACAGATGGCTCAAAAACATCATTAGGTGTAGGGAGTGCCTATATTGTTGGCGACACCCCCAATTTATTTCGGCTTCCCAACCAGTGTTCGGCTTATACTGCGGAGCTTTACGCTGTTCTCCAGGCTGTCCAATACATCCGCCAACATCAGCGGATACAGTATGTTATCTGTTCAGATTCTCTCAGCTCTCTCCTCAGTCTCCAAGCTCTCTACCTTGTCCACTGTCTGGTCCACCAGATTCAGGACTGTCCATGCTTCTTTCACCTGGGGGGCGTCTCGGTTGCATTCCTCTGTCTCCCGGGACATGATGGTATCTGTGGAAATGAGGTGGCCGACATAGCTGCCAAGGCCGCAGTCTCTCTTCTTCGGCCAGCTATTCAATCGATTTCCTTTGCCGATCTACAGAGCATTTTATATCGTTGTGTTGTTCTTTTATGGCACGCCCATTGGTCGACACTTCCCCATAAAAATTGCGGGAAGTGAAAGCTCTTACCTGTGCTTGGACCTCTTCTTCCCGAACATGTCGTCGAGAGGAGGTAATTTTAAGTAGATTGCGGATAGGGCACTGTCTTTTTAGCCATCGACATCTTTTAAGCAAAGATCCTCCCCCACTCTGTCCCCATTGCTCTCAGCTGAAGACGGTAACACACTTTTGAGTGCCCCTATTTTATTCCGTTACTCACCCATCTACAGCTGTTGCCTGATATATTGTCAATTTTAGCAGATTTTTTTTTTTTTTTTTTTTTTGGGGGGGGGGGGGGGGGGGCAACCAACCCCTTTCTGAAGTCGATTTTTAAGCTTTCTTTCTGCTTTTAGTTTCGCCAATTTTTTGAGTTTCGTTCCCACTGCTGCTGGTTTCCATTTCCGTTTTTTACTGCTTCCTAAGTCATGGACCGGGCGCTAATGACCATAGCAGTTTTGCGCCCTAAAACCAAAACAAAAAAAAAAACAAAAAAAAACTTGTAGGTAAACAGTGACAGTCTTTCTGCCTCCTTGTAATTTTGTTCTTTTGTTGACAGAACTTCCCCTTTGATACAGTCAATATTGTTACAATTTGAGTAATAATACATTTTGCTCAACAGAATTCGGCATCTCAAATCACTAGCTCCTTTCAAACATTAAATTATTTATCCCTTGGTCATATAGAAATGAAGAGTGATAACATCCTTAAATTTTTATTTGCACTGCATAATAATGATACAGGTGGTAGTATACTTGGATGCTTGGTATGTTCTCTCAAAGCATTAAGAAGTGGAGAAACTGAACTGTGTAATCAGACACACTGAGGGTGTCCTGTCGTAGCCATTATCCTGAGACTGTGAATAGTACTGGCTTCATTACTAATGCAGGTTGTTGCGTTACTGCTTGACAATTGATTCTATAGCAATTAGTGGACATTGGAAGTGTGTGTGTGTGCAGTGATCAACACCTTTATACAGTCAAAGCTGTGCTGAAGATAGATTCCATAAATGTTCACGACAGGTGACAAAATTTAAAGAAAAGCCATTTTATCTTAACTGTAGGAGCAGTTAGTGGACAGTAGGTAGGTCTTCCTATCATTGATTGTTGTTGATGATGAACCCAATGAGCAGAGCACGTTAGCTTTTACCAATAGAAAATAGTTGCTGTACAGAATACTGGCACAAGTCCGTACATTGTGAGGAGAAACAATATAGAAAATAATACATGTAATATGAATGGTGACCAATACTGAAACTGAGTTCTAACTCAGCCCAATAAATATGCAGCAAGCAAAAAATATAGGAATATTAGTTAGTGAATAACCTACATAAATAGCTAGAGGCAGATGTGACACACACATAACTGCCAATTCTGTCAGTTCACGCCATTGTGCGTATGTCATGTTGAATGAGAGCAGCAGTTGGGTGTAGGCATGAGGGGAAGTGACTGCAAGATACAATTATGGAAGATACGAGTGCTGTCTGGTGGAGTTTTCAGGGACTAGATGGAGGCATGAAGATTGCCAGATACGGCAGTGGCAGTGTTGAGGGGGGGCTGCAGCAAATGAGAGAAGCAAGGAAGGGAAAAGGTACAGTCCACACACCACCTTCCTCCGCTAACCCCACCCACCCACAATATCTCCCCCCCCCCCCCCCCCCTTTGTCCTAATGCCTCCTCCCAGTTTGTACTCCCTTACCCTCATTGTGTGTCATCCTGTGCCAACACACCTACTCTTCTCTCCTTCCCAATTACCTGCTTCTCTCATTTTCCACTCGTCTTGCCCACGCCCTGCCCTACAATCCCTTGACACTGCACATGACAGTCTTCGTGCTTCCCTCTAGTCCCTTCATGCTGCAGCAGACAGAGCAAACCCCCTCCATTTACCCGTATGTTGCTAGCCATTTCTATTCCCCGCCCCCCTGCATGTTGCTGCTTGTGTTCAACATGAGAGTGGTAGTTCATTACGCGCTTCCAGAGATTGCAGTAATGTGCATGAGGTGTGCTTGCTGGAGTGAATGAAAGTGTGTTTTCGTTTCTGATGAATGTGTCGGCAGAAAAAAATCGTAAGAATCTTTTCATTGTGCTTGTCTGTGACTCATTGTGTCATCTTTATGATGAGTAGAAATGTATTATTTTGCTTCTCCAATCCCCAGTTCTCTTTGCTTGGTAGATGTAGACATGATAATTATTTTCTGTGGCAAATTACAGTTTGGTTCTCATGTAGCTAAAAATCTTGACACATGATTGTTGGTTATAGGATTAATATTACTTCACTAGTGTGCCACTAAAGCCACTGCAACTGCTGTGTATTTAGGGATAATGGAAGAAAAGAAATGCTAGAATGTTGAAGGCAGAGCATTTTCTCAATGTTTTCTAATTCAGTGTAGGAGAAAGAAGCATCCTAACAATAATTGTCAAGAAGAAGCAGAATGGAGCGAGCGCTGGAGCGTCAGTCGTACGGCTCTCTCTGAAGATGGCTGAAAGGTATACAGCCGAAATATTAGAAGAAGAAGCAGAATTCATGTGGCTGCATTCCCGAAACTTAATGGAGCAGTCTTTGCGCCGTGAAAACTTGAAGATTCACAATAATTGTCATATTTATTCATACAAAAACTGTGGTCCTGTGAAGATCACTCAATGGTTCCACAACATGAAAGTTACTATTTTCATATGATTCAAGAAAATAGATTAAAGAGATTAACTTGTCTAAAGCAAAATATTACTCCTCACTTTCAGTTACTAATTTAGACAGACAGAATAAATGTGCCACCAACAGTGAAAAAGACAGTGTTTATAATAGGCTAGACAACAGCTTTGCAGGTGGCAAAGCCAACAAGTGAGAGAAAAACCGCACGAGGTGTGACTCTAGTGGGCCATTCCAACTGCACCATCATTTGTTAGCCATTGCTCCTGCACCCACAGTAGCCTGCATCACTCAGCCATCTACTATTGTGACACTCGGGCAGATTATTTAAGCAGCATTTCTACGAAGATCTTAATTTAACCTTTTAAGACAAATAAATAAATAAATATTTTAGCTTCTCATAAAAAAATTCTTCTTTGAAAGAAAGGACAAAAATTAACATAATTTCCAGCACTCTAGTGGCTTTCATGGCTCCCAGCAACAAAAGCCTTTTTCAGAGAGAAACGGTTTGAAATAGGAACAATATGTATTGAAGAAGTTGTTCAGCACTTGAAATATTTGTATGAATGATTAAATTAGTTTTTCTCAGATGAACAGCAGATTAAATATCAGATTTAATTGTGTATTAAGAACCCATTTATGGGCATTGCATGACCTTTTACCATTTTGTCAGAAGGATATGAAATTTTTGTTGAACTGACGGTGAGACGACTTCATCCAATAGAATGTTGACTAGGACAACGCGGCAGGAGCACCACCTACATGAAGAGAATATAAGCATTGCTTCAGCTAGCTTCAGCTGAACTAGAGAGCCCCACTAGAAGATGAACCATGATCCATTAATTTGACCTATACTTTTTACTTGCATGGAAATTCTATAAATCGAAGGACATTGATTATTTGCGTGGCACCAATTCCTTGCGATACTTCACTGTGAAATGGCAAATTATTGTCAATTTAATTTACTGTAATACATTCCCTTAATATTATTTGCTTGAATATTGTCTAGCTATCTGAGAAAACAGCTTCCTAGGAACCCCATATAAGACAAGTGGGTAGGATCCAACATTGCCAATAAGTTACGGGAGGAAACCCAGTGGCTGGTGGCCACAGAATTTTCTTTCGTGGTTTGCTGACGCCTTAATTCTCTCTTGTCTAGCAGGTGTGCTACTTGCTAATCAGTGTTTTCAGGTGGGTGTTGCAGATATTTTCTTTGCTTTTGTACTTATTTTTCTTGCTTGCCTTGTCTGTTTCTTGCATTTCTCTGTTCCAAAATGCCCACCTTATCTATCCCACCACCTGCTCAGGTTCCACAGCAGCCAGTGTTACATGAAATGCAGCTAATGCAGATCTACATCTACATCTACATCCATACTCCGCAAGCCACCTGATGGTGTGTGGCAGAGGGATATTTCAGTTCCAGACTAAGCAAAAGTCTACACTGCTCGACACAGTGCAGCAGCTAATGTCCATTGTTGTGCACCTGACAGAACGAGCACCTCCTACCCCAACACCTATAGCTATTCTGCCTTTTTGCCAGTTTCATGAACAGGAAGGTGAATGGCTCAAGTGGTTGCAACAGTTTGAAGGCCACGTAATTGCCTACAATGTACCAGGTACTGTGAAACATCCCTAATGGTAGGAAGTGCAGTGTTCCATTTATTTTGGAAGTTGTTCCCTAATTCCACGCAGAGTGAACTTCCTTGTGAACAGGTTACAGATTCACTAACTACACTCCTGGAAATGGAAAAAAGAACACATTGACACCGGTGTGTCAGACCCATCATACTTGCTCCGGACACTGCGAGAGTGCTGTACAAGCAATGATCACACGCACGGCACAGCGGACACACCAGGAACCGCGGTGTTGGCCATCGAATGGCGCTAGCTGCGCAGCATTTGTGCACCACCGCCGTCAGTGTCAGCCAGTTTGCCGTGGCATACGGAGCTCCATCGCAGTCTTTAACACTGGTAGCATGCCGCGACAGCGTGGACGTGAACCATATGTGCAGTTGACGGACTTTGAGCGAGGGCGTATAGTGGGCATGCGGGAGGCCGGGTGGACGTACCGCCGAATTGCTCAACACGTGGGGCGTAAGGTCTCCACAGTACATCGATGTTGTCGCCAGTGGTCGGCGGAAGGTGCACGTGCCCGTCGACCTGGGACCGGACCGCAGCGACGCACGGATGCACGCCAAGACCGTAGGATCCTATGCAGTGCCGTAGGGGACCGCACCGCCACTTCCCAGCAAATTAGGGACACTGTTGCTCCTGGGGTATCGGCAAGGACCATTCGCAACCGTCTCCATGAAGCTGGGCTACGGTCCCGCACACCGTTAGGCCGTCTTCCGCTCACGCCCCAACATCGTGCAGCCCGCCTCCAGTGGTGTCGCGACAGGCGTGAATGGAGGGACGAATGGAGACGTGTCGTCTTCAGCGATGAGAGTCGCTTCTGCCTTGGTGCCAATGATGGTCGTATGCGTGTTTGGCGCCGTGCAGGTGAGCGCCACAATCAGGACTGCATACGACCGAGGCACACAGGGCCAACACCCGGCATCGTGGTGTGGGGAGCGATCTCCTACACTGGCCGTACACCACTGGTGATTGTCGAGGGGACACTGAATAGTGCACGGTACATCCAAACCGTCATCGAACCCATCGTTCTACCATTCCTAGACCGGCAAGGGAACTTGCTGTTCCAACAGGACAATGCACGTCCGCATGTATCCCGTGCCACCCAACGTGCTCTAGAAGGTGTAAGTCAACTGCCCTGGCCAGCAAGATCTCCGGATCTGTCCCCCATTGAGCATGTTTGGGACTGGATGAAGCGTCGTCTCACGCAGTCTGCACGTCCAGCACGAACGCTGGTCCAACTGAGGCGCCAGGTGGGAATGGTATGGCAAGCCGTTCCACAGGACTACATCCAGCATCTCTACGATCGTCTCCATGGGAGAATAGCAGCCTGCATTGCTGCGAAAGGTGGATATACACTGTACTAGTGCCGACATTGTGCATGCCCTGTTGCCTGTGTCTATGTGCCTGTGGTTCTGTCAGTGTGATCATGTGATGTATCTGACCCCAGGAATGTGTCAATAAAGTTTCCCCTTCCAGGGACAATGAATTCACGGTGTTCTTATTTCAATTTCCAGGAGTGTATTATGACCAACAAGTGAATGTGGTAGCAGCTAAAACTTCATTTCAGATGTTATGTTACGTGATGCCTGATGTCAAACTCGGAGAACATATTTTGATACAGTCAGGTCCATCATTTCAACAGGCAGTGCAAATACTAGATAAGTAAGATTCAGGTGACCATTGGCTGATAAATTTGAGCAGCCAGCTATTTGTCGGGTTGAGTTCCTTGTTTGCCAATTCGGCAGCAGCTTGTGCTCATCACACGGAGTAAACAACACTCCACACTGCGTAAGCAGCTTGCGGCTACACAGGCAAACAGAACTAAGTCTTGCCCTCAGTGTTATTCACAGCACAAACGCCAAGACTGCCCCTCCTGAAAAGATCAGTGTCCTGCTTGTGGCAAGAAAGGACATGTGCAATCTCTATGTTTGCAATAGAACAAATATAAGAATTTGGCCCCTTCACAAAAATCTAGTTTCACAAGTAATCAATGCAGTGTACTCAAAACCTACTGCAGGCATCAGCAAAACTATCAAACAAGCAGTTACTTCAGAGCTACGCCACACCAACAAGCTTTTTGTTCATTTGCATCTTATTGGTAAACATGTGAAATTTCAGTTTGACATGGGTGCTTGTGTTACATTGCTGAATCGTAACATGAACTGGGAGGCTCTCCATGCCTATCTGAAACTAGCATGCACCTAACAGCTTATAATGGACAAGACCTTCCCATTCTTGGAAAATGTACTTTGTGTGCCATTTATCGCTCACATATGCGAACTGTGACTTTCACTGTTCTACAATTGCGTAAATGTGAGAACATATTTGTCCTTGATTCGTTTTATTTGCTTAGCTTTAAAATTCAGGACAATTTGTTGCCAGTGACTCTATTCAATGCAGAAAGACAGTGTAGCTAGCTTGTTGAAAGAATTCCCTGAACTCTATTCTGAAGGGTTAGGCAAGGCTAACAATTTTGTTGTGCATATTACTACAAAAGACAACACACAGCTGAAATTTTTCTTGGACAGAACTGTTTCCATTGCATTATACAACTATGTGGCTGCTGAACTTGAAGAATTACAGGATTGCTGAGGTATGGCGCCCATACATGCTAGTCGGTGGGCAAGTCCACTGGTTTTGATCCCCGAACCTTCAGGTCACATTTGCCTCTTTGTTGACTTTAAGTCTGCCGATAACCAACAAACTGTGATTGATATTTATCCATTGCCACAGCCAGAGGAACTCGTGGACAGATTTGGCACTGTTCGCTACTTTTCAAAAACTTATCTGCATGACAAGTATCTTCAAATACTGCTTGATGTAGAATCTCAAAAGGTGTGTGTAGTGAATACTGATTTGGGTCTATTTAAATACATGCATTCGCCTTTTGGCAGTGCTTCTGCACCCACCATTTTCCAATGGTATTTAGAACAGCTGACTGCACAAGTGCCATACTGTTCAAACTAATTTGGACAGCATTGTTGTAGCACACCTGAAGAACACATTGCAAATTTGCGTGCTATGTTTCATGTGTTATCTGATGCAGGACTAAAGTGTAGACTGGACAAGTGTGAATCTATATATAAAACAAAGATGATGTGACTTACCAAATGAAAGTGCTGGACAGACACACACAATTCAAGCTTTCGCAACAAACTGTTGCCTCATCAGGAAAGAGGGAAGGATTGGGAAAGACAAAAGGATGTGGGTTTTAAGGGAGAGTGTAAGGAGTCATTCCAATCCTGGGAGCAGAAAGACTTACCTTGAATGAAATGAGATCCATCCTTCATGAAATCCACTCCACCAAGAGTGTCTTTCCGCCGTCCACCTAACCTTCGTAACCTGTTAGTTCATCCCTATGAAATCCCCAAACCACCTTCCCTACCCTCTGGCTCCTATCCTTGTAACCGCCCCCGGTGTAAAACCTGTCCCATGCACTCTCCCACCACCACCTACTCCAGTCCTGTAACCCGGAAGGTGTACACGATCAAAGGCAGAGCCACGTGTGAAAGCACCCACGTGATTTACCAACTGACCTGCCTACACTGTGATGCATTCTATGTGGGAATGACCAGCAACAAACTGTCCATTCACATGAATGGACACAGGCAGACAGTGTTTGTTGGTAATGAGGATCACCCTGTGGCTAAACATGCCTTGGTGCACGGCCAACACATCTTGGCACAGTGTTACACCGTCCAGGTTATCTGGATACTTCCCACCAACACCAACCTATCCGAACTCCGGAGATGGGAACTTGCTCTTCAATATATCCTCTCTTCCCATTACCCACCAGGCCTCAATCTCTGCTAATTTCAAGTTGCCGCCACTCATACCTCACCTGTCATTCAACATCATCTTTGCCTCTTCACTTCTGCCTCGACTGACATCTCTGCCCAAACTCTTTGTCTTTAAATATGTCTGCTTTGTGTGTGTGTGTGTGTGTGTGTGTGTGTGTGTGTGTGTGTGTGTGTGTGTGTGAGTGTATACCCGTCCTTTCTTCCCCCTAAGGTAAGTCTTTCCGCTCCCGGGATTGGAATGACTCCTTACCCTCTCCCTTAAAAGCCACATCCTTTCGTCTTTCCCTCTCCTTCCCTCTTTCCTGATGATGCAACAGTTTGTTGTGAAAGCTTGAATTTTGTGTGTGTATTTGTGTTTGTTTGTGTGTCTATCGACCTGCCAGCACTTTCATTTGGTAAGTCACATCATCTTTGTTTTTTTTATATATATATGAAAACTGAGTTTAAGTATCTTGGTCATGCCATAAACAGTCAACATGTATATTCTCTTCAGCCACATTTGTTACCCATACAAGATTTGCCAGTTCCTTCCAATGCCACAGAATTGCAATCGGTTTTAAAGAAAATGAACTATTTTATTCGGATCATACAGGATGCTGCACAAATTGCAACTCCATTGCGTTGCAAGATTGTCCCCCTCGTTTGCACAGATGGGTGCCATGTAACTTTTGAAAAACTTAGATGCATTGCTCAGTGATCGATGCTTAGCTCACTTCTATCCTGACAAACCAGTTGTATTGCAAGTTGACACATCCTCTTATGGAATAGGTGCAGTGCTTTTGCACATAATTGGTGACAAAGACAGGCCTACTGCTTTCACATCAAAATTGTTGTCCAAAGCTCAGTGTAACTATTCACAAATCGAAAAAGAGGCTTTGGGTATTGGGTATGGTGCCAACCAAATTCCACCATTACTGGTATGGCAGAAAATTCTTCTTGGTAATTTATCACAAGCCTTTGCAGTCCTCATTTCATCTGACAAAACCAGCTCCTGTATGAACTGCCCAAAAATTACAAAGATGGGCTTTGTTGTTGTCCCAATACCAATATGAGATTGTGTATCATCAGATGGCTCTACCTGGTAATGAAGACACACTTTCATGTCTTCCAATTGCCCCTGATCTAGAATTTGACACTTCTGCTGCATTTTGTTGTCACATTGATGTTCAGGATTCTGAATTGCTTCAATCATTTCTAGTGAACTATAGGAAAATTGCACAGGCCATGGAAGTTGATTCAGATTTGAGCATTTTGCTAAAATATGTTCACACATCTTGCCCTCATTCCTCGCATAGCATAAAGAACACTATAGTGCACCAATGCTTCGCACATCAGCATACAGAAAGATGTGATTCTTGTTCAAAATGACAGTGGCAAGTCACGTGTATTGGTCGCCAAAGCTAAGAGTGGGTGGCGGTGGTGGTGGTGGTGGTGGTGGTGGTGGTGGTGGTGGTGGTGGTGGGGAGAAAGTGTTGCAGTCACTTCACCATGGTCACTGGGGGATTGTTCATATGAAACAGTTAGCACATAGACACTGTACTTGGCAAGGTACGGACACCCAAATAGAACAGATGAAGTAACAGTGTCATGCATATGTGGAACTTCAGTCCACTCTGCCACAAAAATTCTCTGCTTGGCTTAAGTTGTAATCACCATGGCAATGTGTTCCCGTAGACTTTGCGGGACCATTTTGGAGCACTTGTTGGTTGATTGTGGTAGACTCTTATAGCAAGTTTCCTTTTGCTGTGTCAATGAACTCGACAGCATCACATAGAACGATTCAGGTTTTTTCCTCAATTTTTTGCCTCAAAAGTTTACCTGACGTAATAGTGTCAGACAATGGACATCAGGTCATGTTAAATGAATATGAAACACACAGTGAATGCAGCAGCATACAGCATCTAACTAGTGCATCATTCCATTCACAGTCAAACAGTGACTCTGAACATTTTGTCAGAATGTTCAAGCAGCAGGTGGCCAAACTTCACTCCGCGCACGCCAGGGATCAAGCATTGTAATTGTTTCTTGCCTCCTATCGTTTGGACCATTGCCAGCAGAATTTCTTCATAGCCACCACCATAGGACACTGCTCCACCCTACTGCGCATCCATCATTGAAGGAAGACAGCAAGAATCACTTCATGCCACATGATATTGTCCTTCACATGGTTTTTAGTGGCAGCAGACTGTGGGCGTGAGGTAAGGTTGTTCATTGACTTGGTGCTTGCATGTGTCTCCTTTCAGGTCCAAACGGTTTGCAGTGCCAACATCAGAATCAACTTTGCCACTGTCATGTGCATGATGATCTTTCTGCGTCTCTTCCCCCAGATTCACAGATCCAGAAGACAGCATGAACACAATGGCCACCAGAGGGTGTCATCACGACACTGTGGGAAAACCCCATGGAGACAAAGCCTTCACCTCCTCTGCTACCTTTTGTTTTTCCGATAGAGCTGGGCCCACCCACATTGCAGAAGTCAACGTCCTCCCTCTCCAGTTATTGTCCTCCAGATTTGGACGAGTACTCCTCTGGTGCACGTTTCTGCCTGAGTGAAGGCCAGATGGCATGGTACGACTGGAAGCTTGACATCCCCAGCAGTCACAGCTTCTGCTCCAGCACTGCATCCACCCTCCATCCTCCCCCACCATTGTTGCACCACTTAACACGATGATGGTCCTTCACTTTGGGAGGGGGGGGAGGAGGAGGAGGAGGAGGAGGAGGAGGAGGAGAAATGTTCTGGTGTAACATCAAGTGCCGGCATATTGGCCTGGAACGTAACAACAGAGAAGGTTGTGAGATGATGTCAGCCAATCAAATACTGACTAGGATGACACCATGACAGGAGTGGCACCTATACAAAGAGAATATAACCGCTGCTCCAGCTAGCTTTGGCCACACTAGAAGTCCTGCACAAGATGATGAGTCGTGATCCAAAGATACAGCTGTGATTTAGTATATACTGAAGGACATTGATTATTTGCATATCACCAATTGATTGAAACATTTCATTGTGAAAAGGCAAAGTTAAGTACTGTCAACTTAGGAACCCAATAGCAGATGAGTGGGCAGGATGCCACAAACAAGAAATACATACTCAGTGGACTACAGACCAAACCTATCATGATAATTCAACGTAAAACCATCAGTACTAATATTAAGTATCATCCCAGGGGCTCGCAGCTCTTTTGTGAGCATGTCCTTGTATACCACTTGTCACCAACCTTTGCAGCATTACTTCATTTCTGTGCTGCGTGTTTTTACTTCCACTATCTGTTTCTCCCTCTGCCACTACATTGGATGGTTTCCTTGGTGCCGACCCTGCTTGGACTTGGTCCATGATATAGCCTTGAATTACAACTTCTGGCATATTCTACAACATATC
Organism: Schistocerca cancellata; assembly: GCF_023864275.1. Lineage (NCBI taxonomy): Eukaryota > Metazoa > Arthropoda > Insecta > Orthoptera > Acrididae > Schistocerca > Schistocerca cancellata. The sequence goes on along the minus strand of NC_064635.1, from coordinate 93,086,969 downwards.
ATCAAATAAATATGTGGCTCCATTGATGGGTATCACCTGCCACCAGTTTTCAAAATTTCAAAAAATCTGGATTGTGCAGGAAAGGTCACCAAATCCATAGTGCGCTCTACCTTATGCCTTCCATCCACGTCTTCTTCTTTTTCATGCAGTCATACACCTTTAAACCCAGCACTGTAGCCATCCCATTGTAGTGGTGGTGGGAGTCAGAAGCTTCCTGCTCAGTGAGCACAGGGATCACACTGTTGGTGCCAGAGCTGAAAACTCCCTGTGCTTGCCAAGGAGTATGTGCTATGCATGACTGGGGCATCGTACCCCAAGTAAGGGATTACTGACCAGGCAGGCATTCTTGAGTCTGGAGGGCAAGAATGGGGATAGGCCACATTCAGAGTTGGTGGCATCGTGACAGATCAGCCCCAAATGAAGCAGGTGAAGTTATCTCCCACTGGTGTCTTTGGGCCCCAACAGTCTCTATGAAAGAACAGTCCCCTTTCAACGCAGATAGGTGCAACCCTAAAATCTTCCCTTCCCTGGCTACACTGTGGGTGAAGCACAGGGCAAAGTGCAAGCAGAGGCATTCTTGCTGCAACATTTGGTCTGTACAAGGACTGATAGTGATTCCATCTTGGCAAAAAACCACTTGTTTTCAGTAATGCGGACCCCAGCACTTCTCAAATACCAGGAATATTACAATACTGCTGCTTATCACAGGGTTTGAGGCTGGGTCTGGAACTATGTCCTAGGCACTATGTATAACAAACTTCTGTCTCTTAAAACACCTCTTTGGAGGCTGTTGCTTTCTGGTTAAGGTCATTTCAGACTATTGCCGTCTGCAATGTTTACCTCCCTTCCAAGGTGAAGTGCTTCAGAACGTACTGTTTGCATTGGTATCTCGGCTCCCCCATCTTTGTGGGTCTTCGGTGATTTCAATGCCCACAACCTTTTGTGGGGTGGAACCTTGGTAACTGGCCATGGTAAAGACTTTTAAAACTCCCCAGTACAACTTGACCATTAACTCTTGAGTGATGGTAGCCCAACACACTTCAGTGTGGCACACAAACCTTCTCGGCCACAGACCTTTCCGTTTGCATCCCTTGTATTTGCCCATCCATCTGCTGGAGGCTGCACAGTGACCTATGTAGTAGTGACCACTTTCAAATCTTCCTGTCCCTTGCTCAGTGTCCCACCCCTGGACGCCTGCCCAGATGGGCTAACAGTGCTGGCTGGGATGTTTTCACCTCTGCTGTTGACATTGGCTCCCTGCTGCATGGAGATATTGATGAGGGAGTCCAGCATACAACTACAGTCATTCTTTCAACAGCTGATTTAGCCCATTCCTTGGGCCTGCCCTAACTGAAGACAGTACTTTTGTGGTCCTCAGAAATCACAGAGGCCATTACAGTGTAGGCAGGTGCTCCGAAACCATAAGTGGCACCCATCAATGGAACAATGCATTGCCTCTAAGTGTCTCCATACCTGGGTCCACCCCCTTACGAAAAGACAAAAGCGAGAATGCTGGGAATGCTATGTTTCTATTATTGCACCATGTCTCTCTCCTCTGCAGTTCTGGGCTGATATCAGACATCTCTGGATACCAGACACATGCAGGTATACTTGGAATTAACTTGAATGTTTCTGACTACTGCACCAACCCAGATGCCATCACCAAACATTTTGCTCTGCGCTGTGCTCAAGCATCAGAGTCTGAGAATTACCAACCTGCCTTTTGTGTCTTAAGAGTGGTTTGAGCAAAATCAATTACCTTTTACTAAAACTGGAGCCATATAATGGTCCACTGAGAGTGGTAATTCGTCCATGCCCTCTTCCACTGCCCTGATACAGCCCCAGGCCTGGAATGCATCCACAACCAGATGATCAGGCACTTACCAAATGGTCAAACATGCATCCTGCCATCTTTAATCACATCTTGAGTGTGGGCATGCACCCATCGAAATGACGAGAGAGCATCATTGTCCCAGTACTGAAACTGTTTAAGCAGCCTCAAGAGACTGACAGTTATTGCCCAATAAGTTTCACCAATATTCTCTGTAAGTTGCTAGAATGCATGGTGAGCTGGCAGCTGTGTTGGCTCCATGTGTTTTGTGATCTTTTGCCTCTTTTCCAGGATGGTTTTTGCCAAGGCCATTCCACTACTGTCATCTGAACAGCTTTTGCCCAATGTCAACACCTTAAAGTTGTCTTCTTCAACCAGCAAGGGCTTATGGCACCAGGTCTTTGCTACTTCAGATGATTATGGTCTCCAGACTCCACTCCCAATTTTCATCCAGGACTTCCTGTCTTACCTTATTGTTTTGGGTTTGTGTTGGTGCTTCCCACAGTATCCCCCATATCCAAGAGAATGGGATCGGAAAGGTGCAGGCATGAGCCATCACCCATGGCTTGCGATTTTCTGCCACTGAGACTGACATCGTGTACTTCTGTCAATGTTGTACCATTCAACCACAACCAGAACTTTACCGCAATGACCAAACATGTAATGTGGTGGAGAGTTATTGCTTTCTAGGACTGGCCTTTTATTCCTGGCCAACATGGGTTCCCCCATCAATGCTAGCTTAAGCAAAAGTGTTGACTGCACCTTAATACTCTTCACTACCTGAGTACCACCAGCTGAGTTGCAGATCACAGTACCTTTCTGCAACTTTACAAAGCCCTGGCACAGTCCCACCTTGGTTATGGGAATCTGACACATGTTTGGCATCGCTGTTAGCATGTGGATACTGGATACAGTAAACCACTGTGGAGTTCGACTTGCAACAGGAGCTGGTCAGACTTGCCCTGTGAAGAGTTTATTCATAGATGCTGGGATTTCTCCATTGTGGATCAGGCACCATCAACAGCTTTCCAATTATACTACCCACATTGGCAATGCCCCTAAGCATCTGACTACCACCCAGACACGGTAATCCATCTCCGGCAATGGCAGCCCCAATGAGGGACTACCATTGCAATCTGCATCTGGTAGATCCTCTGAACTTCAGTTCTTCCCTCTTCCACACCTCCTCTGGACCCACCTCCACAGAGCATACCTTGGCTTCAGCTTCATCTTGACCTATCACAATGTGCAAAACACATGGTCCATCCTAAGCCCCCCTACTGCAAATTATTCTCCATCCTTGGTGCATCCCAGAGTTCAGAAGTTGTCTATACTGACAGCTCAGTGGGCACTGGTCATCTAGGCTTTGCTTATACTTGGGCAGGACATTCTGAACTGCTCTCCTTGCCAGATGGCTGTAATGTTTTCACTGCAGAGTTGGTATCCACCTCTCATGCTCTCGGGCATATCCATTCCTGCACTCCCTGAGCAGTTTGCAAACTAAGCTAGTGCTACCCTCACCACACCTTTGTTATTGTTATCCATGATTCCCTGTATGGCCTCAAACAATGTGTAAACTTAGTGACCTTCATCGGGAACCTGCGCCACATTGAGATCCTAGGGAATGAGCTTGCTGAACACTTGGCCAAACAGGCTACCAGTAAACTGACTCTCGAGAACAATTTTCCAGAAACTGACCTGCAGTTGGTATTAGACCATTACGTTTAGGTGCCCAGAATATGGTATGGCTCATTATGACTTCACCAAACTAACTATGAGTGATAAAGGAGACTATGAATCTGTGGAGGTCCTCCATGCAGGCCTCTAACAAGCAATCTACCTTTCTACCTTTAGAAGATCCCCATTGGCCATACTTGTCTAACTCATGGTTATTACCTCCATAGCGAGGACCCATCCCACTGTTGTTTTGGCATCCATATGACAGGGGTCCACATTTTGCTGGACTGTCCGAAACTAGCCACTCTGTGGCAGACTCATAGCTTCCGTGACTCACTGCCCTGGTGTCAGGAGACCATTACCCAGAATCTGACTTAGTTTTATGTTTTTTTCATGAAGCAGGCTTTTACCACTCTCTTTAAGGAAGGGTCATTTAACTTCACTGTCCTGTTTGGGGGTTGGCAGAAAATTCTGTCTTCCTTGCCTAGACTGAGCTGCAGCTATCTTTTCTTGGCAATCCAGAGCAGTCCTGGCCCTACCCGCTCTTTCTCTGTTACTGTCGTTTCCCCCAATCCTCATGTGATCTGTAAGACTTGTTCATCTTTTCTCTGTCTGTGCTTTTCTAGCTGTAGTAGGTAAGGAATTTGGTCACACCGTAAACAATAGTGAGAGCATCTTTTTCTTTATGAGAATACCTGCACTGAGTTTGAATGAGCAGCTTTTAGGCAAAAGCAATGGGTCTGTCTTGTTAACCAATTTGTGTGAAATCACAGCGCTGATTCCTTAGGAACAAGCATCAACTCGCAAAACTACTGGTTTTGCTGGGTCAAAATGCACTAAACATCTGTCACTAAGCTAGGCATTTTTGAGTTTCCAAAATCTGTCTTGACAGGTCTTAGCCCAAAAAAAGATACATTTTTGCGATGCCAACAATGCAACGAAGCCACGATTTGTGTGGCACTTGGTATGAACTGAATGTAGTATGTCATCTTGTCTAGTACTGACTGAAGTTCAGACACATTGCGAGGAACAGACAGGTCACAGATTGCAACAAATGAGGCTGGAGGCGGTGCACACTCTAAGTATTGTAGTTCAGTGTGAAAAAAGTCGCACCTTCAAACAATGGAATATCCAGGGTGGAATGTAACAATGCGGAGAAGGAAAATTGCTACTCCCCATGTACTGGAGATGCTGAGTCGCGATAGGCACAATAAAAATATTCACATAATCTTAGCTTTCGGCCATTAAGGCCTTTGTCAGCAGTAGACACACACACACACACACACACACACACACACACACACAAACACAAACACACACGAAAGCGCAACTTGCGCACATGTCTGCAGTCTCAAAGAGCTGAAACCACACTGCGAGCAGTAGCACCAGTCCATGGTGAGAGTACCAACTGGGTGGGTGTAAGGAGGAGGCTGGGGTGGGGAGGGGGAGGGATAGTATGGTGGGAGTGGCGGACAGTGAAGAGTTGCAGTTTAGACGGAGGGCTTACTTCACTGTCCTACCCACCATCCTTCCCACCCCTCCTACTGTGGTATTCCGCTGTGCACCGAACCTACACAATATACTTGTCCAACCTTACACAATCCCTGCTCCCAATCCCTTACCTCATGGCTCATACTCCTGTAGTAGAACTAGATGCAAGATCTGTCCCATACATCCTCCTACCACCACCTACTCCAGCCCATTCACTAACGTCACCTATCCCATCAAAGGCAGGGCTACCTGTGAAACAAGTCATGTGATTTACAAGCTAAGCTGCAACCACTGTGGTGCATTCTACATGGGCATGCCAACCAACAAGCTGTCTGTCTGCATGAATGGTCTAAGTTTATGGTATTGTCAGTATATTTGGTATGAACTTCAATTATTAAACAGTGTTTTGATACAATATGTTCAGGACTTGCTGGTTTATTTGTCACAATTTTCATTTGATAAAATATTATTAACACTGCTTTGCTTCTGTTTCTGTTGTTATCAGACTTAATGTTAATTAAGAAATAATGTCTGTGTGGTGATACTAAAAAGACAGATTTCCTGTATTTATTCATTTTTTAAATTGTGTTATGAATTTTGCAGTAATTTTTTGATTGCAGAAATAATATTCGTGGATTGCACAGTTGCTAAAATAGTTACTAAGTGAGAGCTTGAACTTGTTAACAGGAAAGACAGTGTCCTTCGCCTGTGAAATTACCTGCTGGAGGTTCTTGCAGCTTGCTATCTTCAGTTGGAGCTTTCTCTCTAGTTGCAGTAAAACTTCCAAGTGGTGCTGGATATACTGGACTCTACGGAAGAATTCTAGGTGAATAATACAGCATAGAAAATACAGCAATTTGTGTCCTGTGGATGGAAAGGAGTTGCAGTTCTTTTGCTGCTGTGTGCTTAATACATGGAAAGGGTTGAATATCCTTAGCAGTGATATCTAGGAAACTGAAACTTCAATTCAGCAGCAACAGAAACATCTTTCTGTGTAGCTGGCCAGCAGCAGTGCAAGATGTGAAGTTGTTAACTTTAAGAACATGATTTTCTTTCATTCAATGTAAGAGTGGTAAGGATTGCTAACTGTTGTTGCTTCCCATTTTCCAGAAATTCTGTTCTTCATTGTCTCTATGTTCTAGACTCCATCCTTACACCAGAGTCTTTTGTTGCTTTGCTAATTCTCATTTGCTCCAACCTTTTTATGCCACCTAACAGTTGAAGGAGCCCATGGTCCTGAAAACTAGCGAGATTTTTTTTTCTTTTCACTGCTTGTGTTACTGCTGTTTAGTAAACAGGTACTTTGTTATTATCTATTTAATTATCAACAGTTTTTATTAAAGTATGCACATTCATGTGCCAGAACATAATTTCATAGTACAAGATATCCAAAATTGTAGCTGTACAGCAGTCAGTAGCTTCTTGCACTTAGAAGTTTGTGAACTGTTTTAATTACTGCAGTTTGTTTAAAGTCATTATAATTTCTAAGATGATGCATTAATCTCAAGTTCTGGGCATCATATTGATATGCTTACAGCTCTGTCTAAAAAAACACTTAATGGTCAGTTCCAAACCGTGCTGCGTATGGGCAGGTGCTATCACAGTCGATGTAGAAACTGCAGAAAGGTACCTCTTACTAAAGTGACCAAATATTTGGTGTCATGTTGTATGTTATGGGTCCATGTCATGTCTTGAAATTGTCTAATACTTTCATTTTGATCTAAACTATAACCATGGAAGTTGTATTGTAATAAGTATTGATGGCTCAAAATACCACATGTATGTAAAAAAGTGGCACTGCTAGTGACTGAAGGGATTGACTTTCTCCAGAAAAAATTGAGGAACCATACATTCCCATCTATCCCTTAAGCTTATGCCAATACAATCTGTTTCATATTTCACACTAGAAAAGTAAGAGAATTAACAAAAGGGAAAACAAAAATCTAAAATAAGATGCAGGGAAGTTCCCTAATTTTGAGAAGCAATGAATTATGCAATGATTCTATCTTGAGTAGGATTTCAGTTTCTAATGTGATGAGAGCCTCAAGAAACTGCTCATGAGGATAAAAACTGATTCTGTTTCCTAGTCTCAACCCCTCTTGTATATTAAAAGTATTAGACTGCTGGCTAGCTCTTCTGACAATGATGATAGTACATATTTTTAGGTGTCAGTGCTTGTAGTTATGTGATGAGAGAAATACATGAAATTTAAAGAATTCAGATTTTCCTACTTATTTGGCTGGTGCCTCATTCTGCTTTTGGTTTCTTCAGCTGTTTTCAAAAGTTGGGCAGTGGGTTGTTCAGTTATTAAACTGGACACAAGATGTTTTTCATTTTTTTATATCCAAAAGACATGTCATCCCTTCATTACTGCTGTATATCAACCACAGTTTATAAAAACACAGTTTGTTGTGCAGCATAGCCAAGCATCAAAGCATAAGAAGCTACTAGCTTCCACCACTCATGTCCCTCTCTAACCAACTGACAATGCATTTCCCTTTCCTTTGCACACAAAAATGGACACTTTACAGAATGCTGGTAATGCCACATTTACTAGTCATTTTAACTGTTTTGTTTTAATAACTTTAGTTCTTGGAATTATGTTTTGTTTTGTTAGTTGTATTTAGTTTTTATAATAAAGGAGATAAGTGAAGACATAATAAGAACTGCCATTTATATGACATTAATGAAGTTAGTCAAATTCAATTGATCAATCTTTGAATTGTAGTTTAATAGAGGTCATTTAGAACTATAAATGCAGTTATGCAAATATGTCTTGGGTTTTACATGCACTAATAAACATTTAAATGTAGTTATACCTATTCTGTATAAATACAAAAATTGTAGAGAAATTATTGTACAGATACATAGCATTTTTCTGTTATGTTTTAAAATTGGGATAATTATGGCATTGATTATATTTCCTTGCACTGACAGTTGTTAGTGTTGCTTTGGATATCTGATTTGGTCTACATTTGGAAATGTAGTTGCAATGTGAAGAAAATGGTTTGTGGTCACAAAAATGATTTGTAAGCAATTTTCTTTGTAGCTTGATTGCACTTCCATAGTGTTCTACCAATCAGCTGAAGTCTACCACCTGGTTTACTCTTGACTGAGCATATATGATCATCCCATTTCATGTACCAAACTGTGTTTCATCCAGGTATTGGTATGCATTGGTTGATTCCAGCTCTTACTCATTCATGTCATAGTCCGAGGATGTGACATTTTTTTTTCGTATGTGAAGTGCACAATTTTACATTTCTGCATATCCAAACAAAGTTTCCAATATTTGCCCCACTTCGAAAACTTATCAAGTTTTGAATGAATATTTACGTTGCTTCTTTCAAACAATATTTCATTACAGATAACTGCATCATCTACAAAAATTCTGAGGTAACTATTAGTATGTGACATTTTTTTTCATATGTGAAGTGCACAATTTTACATTTCTGCATATCCAAACAAAGTTTCCAATATTTGCCCCACTTCGAAAACTTATCAAGTTTTGAATGAATATTTACGTTGCTTCTTTCAAACAATATTTCATTACAGATAACTGCATCATCTACAAAAATTCTGAGGTAACTATTAATATTGTCTCCAAGGTCATTAGTATAAAACATGAACAGCAAGGGTCCCAGAAAATTTCCTTGGGAGGTACCTGAAGTTATTTTTACATTTGACAATGACGGCATCTGAAAACACATGCTGTATTCTCTCAAACAAAACATCCTCAATCCAGTCACAAATTTCACTTTATATGCCATGTGATTGAACTTTCAGCAAGAAGCATAGGTGTGGTACTGATTCAAATGCTTTTCAGAAATAAAAAAATACAGCTATCTCACTGCCTTGAACCAAAACGTTCACTATTTCATCTGAGAAAAGTGCCAGTTGGGTGTCACACAATCACTGTTTTTGGAGCCAATGCTGGTTAGTATTGAGTAGGTCATTCTATTCAAGATACCTCATAATCTTTGAACACAAAATTTGTGCCAAGATTTTACAACAAATCGATGTCCAGGATATTGGAAGGTAGTTTTGTGGCTCACTTCTACTACCCTTCTTATAGCCAGGTGTGACCTCTGCCTATTTCCAAGAACTGGGCATCGGTTTCTCTTCACAGGATCTATAATAGATTGCAGGTTTAAGAGGACTAACTAAGCCACAAGTTCAGTACAGAATGTGGCAGGGATTCCATCAAGCCCTGCAGCTTTGTTTAGTTTCAACAATTTTAGCTGTTGTTCAATACCACTTATACCTAATACTTGTTCCATTCATCTTTTTGTATGCGCGACAATTACACTGGGGCAATTCTCGTGAGTTTTTCCTTTTTAAATTCATATTTGAAAAGTGTTAAGCATTTCAGCTTTTGCTTGCTACCCCCAATTTCAGTTCCTGTTTGAATCTCTAGGGACTGGACACTAACTTTGGTGCTACTAACAACCTTTTCATACAACCCGAATTCCTTTGGGTTTTATGAGATATCATTTGACAATATTCTGTTATGATAGTCAATGGAATCATCATGCATTGGGCTCTTAAATGCATTTCATCAGGCAGCTCTCTGCCTATAGCCCTATGCTTTGTTTTACACTTATTTTGCATTAATCTCTGTTTCTGTAGAAGTTTCTTTACAGTGATTATATACGATGGAATTCCCTCTCCTTATGAACTTTTGTAGAGGGTACATATCTATTCAGCATGTCATTGGCTAGTCTGTTAAACTTGGGCAATAGTTTGTCTACACATTCCTGTCCTGTGCTGAGAGATTAAAGTTCCTCATTGAGATTGGACGTTACAGATTTCTTATCCAGTTTCTTAATGATGGGTTAGTAATTGAAAAATCAATGTGCTACATTTCTCTTACAACAGTCATTATATGAAAGCTGTGATCCTGTTATCTGGGAAGTATTTACAAATATTTTTCAATAATATTATGTATATATTATATATGTGGGATGGGAGAATTAATTTAGAAATGATGACAATCACACAGGCACATAAGCACTCATTATTCACACATCGAACTTGCGAGTGAAATGGGAGGAAATGGGGTGTGATGAATAAAAGCCATTCTGCTCTATGAAGGGTGGGGGATGTGGCATTGACCAAAGAAGCAAAACCTTTATAAGTAAACCTGCTCTATTTTCTGTTTCTAGTAATCATCTTTATTTTTTCTTACTTAAAAAGAAGCCACTTGCAATGTAACAATTTAAAAAAGGTCCCAACAAATGTTTTAAGTGTTTGAATTATGCCAACACTTTTTTTAAAATCAGCTGTGGCTAATTGTAGAAAACTATACCCTCTCTCACATCCTTTCCTTATATTATGAGAGTGACTTCAGTACTAAGATATTTTAACTGTAACGCTTATTTTACAGCTACTCCTGCTGTCAGATGACTGCAGAAAGATTTTATGGGTGTCAAAGACCTCTTACACAAGCAGTCTCTGGTATAACTAGACACCAACACATTTGGCCAGAGTCAAGGTGGTGATACAGCTGTTGCAGTGCCTCCTGGACCAGGAATCTACCGAACACTACTGTTTGTGTGACCCTGCCAGCATTGGCGAAAAAGTGCAACAGCTGGAGGTGAGTCCTGAGTGTGGGTTTCTAGTAGGTAGTAACTGGCATGTTAAAGATTGGTGACAGGTGGCTCTGCCTTTTTTTAGGTTTGAATACAACAGACAAAATATCCTGCAAGACAAATTTTGTTTTTATATTTCTATATTTACACCCTGTGACAATGTACTGTGTGTGACAAATTGTTTCCAAATAAATGAAATGAAATGAGATTAGATTCAGCTGTCATTACATGTTAACACTTCCACATAACTTGTGTTGAAAGATTTGTGTTTTTCTTACATGTCATAACGGGGATATTGGGTTTGCCATATATCTAAAATGTTATGACTATTATGTAGGAAGAAACCAGATTATTGATAAAATACTTTTTACAATAATGTTTCATATAGTAATATTTGTAAGAGGAACAGTTTGGTTTTTATTTATTTACATATTTGACAAATTTCTCATCCAGGGCTTTGCATGACTGTGTTGAATGTTTTCATTAGTAATGAACTGTCTTGAGCAAAACTACTGTATTATTCCACTTCAGTATACTGCCTTTTGGAGCCACACCACCATTCTCAAGACAACTGTAATATTCTTTGGTCATTGAATCTGCTTCAATCTATCATCTAACATAAGTGAATAATACAGTGGTTATTTTAATGCAAAAAAAAATCTTGAATGGAATTATTTATATTCATCTTCAATTTTGTCACAATATTTGTAGCTTGTGCATCCATAAAAATGATCCGTATTTGCACTTGCACTTGAAATAGTGAAATACACCATTAATCCAAAAAGTACAGAGACTTATTTTATTGCCAGTGAATCAGTACCAACAGTGGAGTATTATGCTGGCAGCTTGAACTAACAACACTGAACAATAGATGTGCATCTGACCAGTCACTTGTGAGTAGAGAGTGTTAAACAGTGGATGGGTGGTCACATCATGCCAGCGTTGTTCTCATCACAAATCATATTTGACCAACATCCCTAAATCATGTGTGTAATATGTTCACCAGAATCTTTTGAAGAAGAGAAAGGTTTGTGCAAAAATTGTCCCACAAACCTTTTCTCCCAAACAAAAACAATGATGCTTGGACGCTTTTGCGAGTTGATTGAATTGCAAAATGAGGACATTTCTTTTCTCAAAAACATTATGACAAGTGATGAGACATAGTTGTTGTTAGTGGAAAACACTAATTTAGTGCTCAAACAGTTCACACACTAGGAAGACAAAGTACAGTAAAATTAGCAATGCACAAGTGGCCAGTGGAGACCGATGCTCCGGCCTGTGTATTCACTAGTTCCTACAGGGGGCACAGCCGCCAGGCTGCATATGCAACTGCTGTCATATTAGCAGGCCAGGTGGTCTCTAATGGCTGAATCAAACACAAATTTCACATGCAAACTACAAAACAATGCACACACGAAATTGGTAGTTACAGCTCACCTCTTCCATTCAATGAAGTGAGCACTGTTCTTATGTCAGTTTCTTTTCTGGTCACTGTAAAGTTTATGAGATATGAACTGGAGGACATTGTCTGTAACTAATATATGGAAGACCTTCTGTTGCAAAAATATTTGATAAAGCTGAAGTTATTGCGGTGGAGAAATAGCTGGACAATGCACCACGTATGGAAGCACAGAAAGTTAGAAAAGGACCTGCAAAATGTTCACAAATTTGTTCCCATGGCTGCTATGGATCTGTCAATGGTGACAAGGAAGTGCGCAGAGCCTCCTGATGGGTGTCACACTGTTGTTGGGCCATTACAATCTTCACCATTTGCCCATCAATGTCTGGCAAGGAAATATTTCTACATGCTAATGCTTTTGTACATGACACACCCTAGTGGTAACCATGCAGTAAACACACAACGTCACAGCGAAGGATGGAGGGCTCTATGGGAGCAGCGTTCTCTGTAGCTAACATCACCACTCCATCCCAAACAGAAAGATAAATTTGTAATGCAAAATAATTTCTCAAAGTATCGGAAGCATGGCCCAGAGGCTTGTTTGGCCGCCATGTTGCACAAAAGAAACAACTTTGCTTAACACGGGATTGATAGCTACCACAGCTGCAAATTTAGTGCTAGTAATAGGGAAACCATCAACAACATTTTGTTCTTCCATGGCTAAATGAAAACAGAGTAACATTAGCATGTTGCGCCATAGGTTGGTAATGTATCTCTATTTGAATTTTGATAGGAAAAGAGCCCAATGCTGAAAGTTATGTGTGGCTACTTCTGCCAAGAATACCAAAGGGTTAAAAAGAGATACCAGTATTTTGTGGTCTGTAATCAGGTGAAACTAAGAACCGTATAGAAAAATATGAAATAATTTAGGGCATAAACAATTTCTAAAGCCTCTTTCTCTGTCTGAGAATAAAACTGTCATGCTTATTGTGCTGAATTTAAAGAGATAGAGGCATATGCAAAGGGTGTTTGGATCTGTTTGCATACTTCTGAGTGAGAATGGTGCCAATTAAAAACTGAGATGTGTCCGTCACAAACAGAAGTGGCTGGTTCTGCAGGAAAGTGACCAAACAAGTAGGCAACTGCAGCTTAAATTTTAATGTGTGGTCACAAGCTGGGCACTAATGGAAAGGAACATCTTTACATAATAATGCATGGAATAATTGTGCCACAGTAGCAGCATCTTGTACTGATTTTGGGTAGTGCACAATTTTGAATAAAAATTCCTGTAATTCTGTAAGAGATGTGGGGTGTGGCAGTGTGGCAATAGCATCCATATGCTGGTGCCATGGATGAATTCCAGCTCATGACATTTAAAAATCCAAGTAAATAATGGATGGTTGGAAAAACCTGTGTCTTGTCCAAATTGCACTTTTATCTTCCAGACTGTAAAACAGAAAATAAAGCATGAAATTCCTGCGAATGTTCCTCTGAAGAGGCACCAGATACTACTATGCTGTCTAAATAGTTGAGACAGTTTGGAACTGATGCAATAAGTGGCTGTAAAATGCATTGGAAACTAGCTGGTGAGGTTGCTATGCCAAAAGGCACAGACTGGTATAGATAAGGGCTAAATGGATTATAGGTAACTAGAAGGTGTTCAGGTTACTTGTCAAGTAGCAGCTGATAGATGTATCTCTGTTTTTGAAAAATAAGACCCCCACTAATTTTGCTAACAGCTTGCCCAGGGTACAGCCGAGGATAGGTGTCAATGATTGACTGTGCATTAATAGATTTTTTTTAGAGTCATTGCAGAGGTGTAATTTACCAGCATGTTTTTCTACCATTGCTAGTGGTGCTTATCATTCACATGAAGGAGGAGAACAAATACCATTGAGGGATTGAAGATGATCTAATTCTGCTTTTTCTTAACTCCATATAGTTACCAGTACCAGGGGGACCCATAAAAAATGGGGATGGGCAAATTGTATTAACGTAATATGAGCTTGAAATTCTGTTCCACAATCCAGCTCTGGAGAAAACAGATCAGAAAATTTGGCACAGAGCATCTGACTATTGGAATGAAATTTGATCTGGAACTAAATGCAGTACATCATTGGTGGAGAAGCAATACAGTTTGAAAGTGTCAAAACAAACAGATTTTCAGTGTAAACATTGCCCACAAACAGGGATGTCAATGAACAAACCACAGCCTTGTAAGTCACAGGTGCAGAAAATAGTCCATGACTGGGAATGTATTGTTTGTTATAGCTCACTAGCCTCTGTGGAAGTGGGGTCAGAGAGGGAGGCCCCCCCCCCTCCCTTTCCCTTTCCAGGAGCCCATAGTTCTTCCGTGAGCTCATGCGTGGCACATGTGAGGCTCCGAGGTATTGCAGCCCATTCTTCATTCTTCCTTCCTGGGCTGCATTTCCTTCACTTAGCCTCTCCCCCCACATCCTGGCTTTTTCCCCACTGCCTTCACCTGGCTATCCACCAGATTCTCTGTGCTGCTTGAGATTTTGTACCTCTCGCTTGTTACCTTTCATCCTTTTGGGTCCCCCCCTTAGGATTTGGCCTCCACTTCTAAATTTTCTATCTTTAATGTGTGCCATTTGGGGAAGAACTCCCTCCCTACCATCTATGGCATGGATTCCCCCTCCCCCCTCTCCCTTCCCTGCCATAACCCCCTCCATCATGTAAGATAACAAGCATGTTCAGGCTGTCCAAATGGTGGGGCTGTTATGTACCCATCTGGCTGAGCCCCTCCTGACAACACAGGAAACACACTATTTATATGTGAGCTGTCCCCTCCATGTGTGTACCAAGGAGTGGTTGCTTGTCGTCCTGGAGCAGTGGAAGTCTCAGCAATGACTGCTGTGCTACAGAGCTGTTGCTGTGGCTGGCTAATGCCCATGGGCAAAACCCCTGACAGGAGTGGGTAGTATTGAGGAAGATGGTTGGCATATGGATATTTTCTAATGGCCATCTCTTTGAGTGGTAGTGTATCATTGAATGCTGGTTCGTATCACCCTGCAGCCTTCCCTTCCCTGGCTACACCCTGGGAAGAGGGCCAGGCTTGCCGTCTTGGAATGAAACCCTGTCCCCTCTAACTGATTGTACTAGAAGGGATAGGGACGCATTCACCTCCACAAAGCCATTGTTTTTGTGGAGAATATCGAGGGCAACATAGAGGTGGATTCTGTCAGTAAGATGCAGTTGGGCATGCTGTTCATCAAAACTTCTCCTGCTGCCCAGTCTACAGCCCTCCACGATTGTGATCACCATGGTGACATCCAGGTGTCTATTACCGTTCACCAGTCTCTGAATATGGTCCAGGGAGTGATGTTTCATAGACCTCATCCTACAAAATGATGATGAACTCCAGTCTAATCTGGAGTGACAACACATTTATTTTGTTCAACATTCCCAGGAGGGTCATAAATACAACCAATAAACCACTACAATTGTAGCCCCTTTATTCTGGCTTTTGAGGGGGTATGCCTTCATAGATGGTCAAGATTGTGTGTTACCAATGTGACATGAAGCTGTGCATTCCTCCACCTGTAAGGTGCTTGTGGCACTTATGTTTTGGTCCGAAGTGTTCCTGGTGTATGGCGGATCCTGTGTGTGAAGACTGTGGCCACACATGCCATGTGGGAAGCCCCTGTATTCCACTACCTAAGTGGGCAAACTGTCATTACTGTCACTCTCCACTCTCACCAGATCGCTCAGTTTATAAAAAAAGAAAAGGAGATAGAGTTAAAATCCATTGGATTTTCTGTCTTACATTGATTTTCACCAAAAATATTACCTAACCCAACCTACTGTCAATTTCTTCTTTCATCTGTTGCGTCCTTTCCCCCTTCCAACTGTATCTTTACTCTATACCCATCCACTTCTCATTTCCTCTTCCCTCGCAGTTGCCACACCCACCCTTCTGGGTGTTGTTGAACCTTCCTGGCCATATCCTATGGGGTCCTGCATATACTGATCCATTGGTCCTTGCAGAACACCTCGGAACACACTTTGCAACAGCTTCAGCGTCCTCTTCCTATCTTGCTACCTTCCTCTGCCAGAAACACTGAGTTGAAGAAACCCACTTCTGTTCATCCCCCACTGAGCAGAATCCTATAATGAGCCTTTCACTGAATGGCAATTCCAGCAAGCTTTTACCTCTTCACAACATGGCACCATGCCCAGATTCTAGGCACAACCAGATTATCCAACACTTGGGTATTACCCATAGGCATCATCTACTCAGGGTCTTCAACTGTATTTGGCTTGTGGGTGCCATCCCTTCACAATCTGCCATCCACCTGGCCTCTGCATGGGCTCTCCCCCACAGTTTCCAATTTTCTCCCTACAAAATGCTCATCACGAATTTTTGCTGCTTACCCTCAGCACCAATTGATCCAAGACTTTATTTAGGCAACCAAAGCCTCAATGCTATAGCACAGTCCTGTTTCTTTGGTCTTACTTTTGATAAAAAGCTGGCATGGATGCCCCATATTCTCCACCTGAAGACACCCTGCATGTGGAAGCTTAATGCTATCTGCCCCTGGCCACACCTCTTGGGATGCAGATCAAGCTTCTCTTCTCCATCTTTACTATGCTCAGGTTTTGTCCACACTAGATTATGGCTGTCAGGTTTATGACTCAGTGGCTCCTTCCACTCTGAAACTACTTGACCCTCTTAATTGTTATGGGGTTCATCTGGCTTTATGTGTGTTTTGCGCTAGTCTTGTCAACAATCACCCTGCAGAAGCAGGGATTCCCTCTCTATATGTATGACAGAGCCAACTCCTGGTTTCTTATGCAACAGCCATTTGGCGATACCCTGACGATCCCTTGTACCCCATCTTCTTTGCAAATGAGGTATGTCTCCCCCCTGCTACCATTGGGTGGGATTGCTGGTTGGAGTGCATCTCACTTCCTTCTGTCCGGATTTTCATCTCTACTCACTGGAAATGGCCTTGTGTATTTCCTCCTCCCCCTTCCCGCCCAGCCCAATTTGATGGACCCTCGAATGGTTCAAATGGCTCTGAGCAATATGAGACTTAACATCTGAGGTCATCAGTCCACTACAACTTAGAAATACTTAAACTTAATTAACCTAAGGACATCACACACATCCATGCCTGAGGCAGGATTCGAACCTGTGACTGTAGCGGTCACGCGGTTCCAGACTGAAGTGCCTAGAACTGCTTGGCCACACCGGCTGGTGATGGAGCCTTGACCACAGATGCAGACTGACCTATTCGACCGGCCTAGGATCTCTGTCTGCCCTATGATATTCTGGCATCTTGTACATTCTGTCCTTGAAGAGTTCCCGGATGCTATCATCTTCAACAATGATAGTTCTAAAATGGTAAATTTGTGGGGGGGGGGGGGGGGGGGGGGTGTATGCTTTTGTCTCCTATTGCACAGATCACCATTTACTGCTGGTATTACGTAGTGTGTTCACATCAGAGTTGCTTGCCATTTTCAGGGACCTCCATTTTGTTTTTCAGGCCTCCCTCCATAGTGTTTTAATATATCTGGCTCAATATGCAGCTTGCAACCTATTAACTGATGCTGCCCTCGTCCCCCTTTGGTCTCTGCCATCTATGACCACCTCTGTGCCCTTTCATGTGCTCCTGCTCTGTTGTCTTTCGCTGGGCCCCAAATCATGTGGGCATCCCCAGGAATGAACAGGCTAACCATTTGGCTGGTGACACAGATACTCAGCACCATTTGCTTTCATGATTTTAGGTGCAGCTATGCTAATCTAATCTAGGTAAACATCAAACAATTTTTCCCAAAAGTGAAATGACATATGGTGCTCGATGCTCTCCGTAATAAACTACACACAAACAAGGAGATTACTGCAGTTTCGTACTCTTCCTTCAACTCATCTTGGAAGAAGTCCACTGTCTTATGATACCTGCACATTGGTCATACTGGGCTCATCCACTGTTTTCTATTGCATAATCAGCCACCCCACAATGTGCTCATGGAGCCAGAATGCCAGTATCCCATATATTGGTGGAATATCCCCTCTGTCTTATGCAAGTAACTTTTGAATTATGGAACTGATGACCTTGCCGTTTAGTTCCATAACTTTGCCTCGGTCAATTCTCAGACCTACTTGGATTTGGATTCTCCCTCTCTGTTTGACTGATTGATTAATAATGCTTCTGCACCCATGTCGACCTGAATTCCCAGTGGTTTGTTAATGCATTCTCATAAGTCATTGGCTAGTTGCAAACATTGCGTTCTACCATCTGGCACCTAGAGTACTGTTCTTGCTACATCTCGCTCCATGAAGGACATAGCCATGCAGACATGCCACCTCAATTTCAGCTATGAGGTTGTGAAACCGACTAGTGTTATGGTAGCAATGCCGTCCTTCCATCCAGCTGTGCAGCAAACCATCAAACTCGCGTGTCACAAAGTGAAATTACCAGCTATACAACCGGCAAGTTGGAAAGGGCAGAACGAATACTCCTGTGAAGACTTCCTATGTCCCTCCAGCCAACCAACACCTGAGTCTTTCTCTGCTAATTGCAAAGGCTTGAAGAAGTCCAACAAAGGCAAACAGTCCGCTTCTCTGCTGACTTGAATAGCCTCCTCAGCGGTGTCACCAGGTGATACCTTTGCCTGACCAGCCTCTGTGTTGCTGGTGTGGAATACCAACCATTTTTCTACATTGGAATTGGCAGGCCGACAGCATAAGAAAGCCAATACTTATGTGGAGCAGGATCCTCCTGCCTCTGTGCCCTGTAGCAGCCAGTCTTCGTCAGCTGGCCCTCGAGAGCCGCTGAAGTGACACCTCTTCATTTTTTCCTCATCCTGACTCTTCTCTGATGGAACATTCACGGCCCTTCATCCAACAAAGAGGATTTACAGTTGCTTATAGAACTGCAGCGTCCACATGAGCTCTTCTTCAGGAAACGAAATTGCATTCACATGAGTGCTTTGAGTTTTTGCATTTCTTCTGAGTCTGTTTTGACCCCCCACCTCCGAAAACAGCATTTCATCTCATGGAGGAGTGATGCTGCTCATATGGGATGACGTTCATAGTTAACCCATCTCCCTGACTACCCACCTTAGAGCTGTTGCAGTTTGCCTCTTCCTTTTTCACTTGACCTCTTCCCTTTGTACCATTTATATCCTGCCATCATTCAGTGTCACCCGGGCTGACCTCCTGCAGCTTACTGGACATTTCTTCTGCTTGGTGACTAATGTACAACATCTCCTTTGGGGTTCTCCCAGAACCCGTCGGAGAGGTGCCCTCTTTGGTGACCTTAATTAACTTAATCTCTTCTGCCTTAACACAGGAGCACTGAGGTTCCTTTCTGACTCCTCAAACACCTATTCCCATTTGGACCTATCCTACTGCACTGCCCAGCTTGCCCATCATCTCAAGTGGTCTGTTCTTTCTGGCACCTACTTGAGCGACCATTTCCCTTGTGCTATCCATTTGGTCACTCCTACCCCACCTGCGTGCACATCCAAATGACAGCTTGCTAAGGCTAATAGGTGGCTTTTCTCCTCCACGGCGACCTTTGATGAACAAGATTTCAAAAATTGTGATGACCAGATGGAATGTCTTAAAAAGGTCATCGTTACTGCTACTTAACGTTCCAGTCCCTACATGTCCTCCTTACCATGCAGTGTCCCTGTCCCTTGGTGGACTGATGCATGCCATGACACAATTTGCATGCAAAGATGTGCTCTCTATATTTCTTATGGTGATCCTATGATGGCAAACTGCATTTATTACAAACAAATGCTTGCACAATGTTTTGTTCCTCGTAATAGGAAAAATGGTAGCTGGATTTCATTCACTTCTTCTTTTAACAGCTCCATCTGCTGCTCTGTCACATGGGCTGACCCCTGATGGCTATTTGGAACCAATATCTATTCCCCAATATCCACTCTGACAGTAGCATATGATGTTATCTTGGAACCTATTGCTATCTCCAACACCTTGGGCCACCATTTTTCGGAAATTTTGAGCTCTGCCTCATATCACACTGCCTGCTCAATTGGAAAAGAGTGGAGGAGGCTTGGACAATACCCTTCCCTTCTCCAAATTGTGAGTGCTACAATGCTGCCTTTACTATGAGGGAGATAGATCATGCTCTCCGTTCATCCTGATCCTCCACCCCAGGGCCAGACTCCGTTCATATTCAGATGTTGAGGCATCTTTCTTTTGAGGGCAAACACTTTCTGATTAATATGTACAACTCCAGCTATGCAGAGGGAGCATTTCCCTGAAACTGGCGTGAAGCCACTGTCATAACCATACCTAAGTCTGGTAAGAACAAACACCTTCCTTATAGCTACTGCCCCATCGCTCTCATCAGCCCTATTTGCAAAGTGATGGAATGTATGATTCATGCCCGGCTTGTATGATGGCTCGAGTCTCACAATCTATTAACCATTGTACAGTGTGGATTTTGCGTGCGTCATTCTGCACTTCACCATCTCAACACTTTGTCCACACATGTCATGAATGGCTTTCTGTGGAAATCCCCAACTTTAGCCTTGTTTCTCGATTTGGAGAAGGCCCGCAACACCCACTGGAGGACTGGTATCCTCCGTAAGGTCTACACTTGGTTCCATCCTGAGCATTGTCCTCTTTGCAATTGCCATTAACCTTATAATGGTCTGCCTCCCACCAAGCATCTCCACTTCCCTTTTAATTGAGGATTTCTCCATGTATTGCAGGTCTCCATGGGCCTGTCTCATTGAGTGGTGTGTTCAGTGATGTTTCGATTGTCTTTAGTCAGGGAGCATCGTTAATGGCTTTCGTTTTTCACTGACAAAACCCTTCGTATGAATTTTTGGTGGCACAGTTGGTTTCTCCCACGATCTTTACATCTGACGCCAGTTCTCTTCCATTCATTGAAACTACAAATGTCCCGGGGCCCATGCTCGATAGGAAATGCTCTTGTTCCTCTCACGCATCTTACCTGGCAGTCCCCTGTATGCAGTCCTTCAATGTCCTACATGTCATCGATGGTTCTTGCTGGAGTGCAGATCAAACCACACTCTCCTGCTTGCACCGGTCACTTGTCTGTTCGAAATTAGGCTATGGGTGCTTCGTTTTTGCATCTGCACACCTATCCCTCTTATGCCATCTCAACGCTATCCACCATCGTGACATGCATTTGGTCACCAGCGCCTTTTACACTAGCCCATTTGAGTGTCTCTATGCAGGAGCTGCTTAACTACCATTTTCTTACCACCTTGACTTTGTCCTCAGCAGGTATGCATGCAGTTTGTCTTATATGCATTGCCACCCATCCTGTGCCACCTTCTTCAATGACTCCTTTGATTGCCAGTATGGGGCACGTCCCTCTTCTCTGTTACCTCGTTTTTGGATTTTGCTCCTAAAGACCCTACTCCATTCTGGCTGTATTCCATTCAGTTTCACAAACTTCACACAGAATTTCACGATAGCACCTTTGCTTGCACTGGTGGTTCTCGGACTGACCATGGCGTTGGGTGTGCCTCTATCATGGGTGCTGATGTTTCTCGCTATCGGATTCCAGAACACAGGTCAATATTTACGGGAGTGTTCCTCACCCTGTATCAGGCCGTGGAGTACATCCAGCAACACTGGCTTTTCAATTGTGTCCTGTGCTCAGACTTGCACAGCACACAGTGGCTTCAAAGGTGCTGAGAATCACCCATCCCTCGACGCAGCAGGTACAGGAAAACTGTCACTTGCTCACTCTTGATGGAGGGACTGTGATGTTTGTGGTTTCCTGGCCATGTCCGTCTGTCTGGAAACGAGGCTGCTGACACTGCTGCCAAGGCTGCAGTCCTTGTACCCCGGCCCACTTACATTCCATCCGATGATCTATCTGTTTCAGCCTGTCAGGAGGTGGTGCCACTTTGGCATCGCCACAGGCCCTCCCTCCATGGGAATAAGCTCCAGATTATTGATCCCATTGTCCCCAAGTTGTTAAAACTTCAGCTTTGTGATGGAATGCCCATTTTTTAACTATTTAGGTTCCCACTTGGATTTGTACTAATTGCAGCAATATGGCGAAGGCCATTTAATTTTTAGTTCTTTACCTCCATTTCTCTATGGTGTATTTTATAATTCTTTCTCCGTGTCCCTGTTTTTAGCTGTCTTCTCTTACATTGATTGGGACTGATGTGTATTCATTTATTAACTCCTCTCTGTCTTCATGTTCTATAGTTTTGAGATGGGCACATATGTCCCTAGATGCTTTTGCATGCTAAAACGAAACAAACAGTGCACACATTTGAATTTGTTAGATTGTACATTGGGTTGCAGTGTGCAGGTCAAGCAAGTCTCCCAGTGTAGAGGAGTAATACAGGAGAAGAATGTTCTGTAACAAGTGTTTATTTTCACTGTATTAGTTAGCTTTCCTATCTGAGAAGGAATTGTGGGGTGCACACACACACACACACACACACACACACACACACACACACGTGTGCCGTTTGGTGGCCCAAAGAAATCGCATACCATGTCCAGTGCTCCTAGTGAATTCCTGATAAGTGAAATGTTTCATGTATTGGCGATCACCAATCTGAAACGATGAACTGCACAATGAGAATATCCCGCTATTGCATAGTCCTGATATATGAATGCATGAGCCCCACAGGCTTTCCTCCACATGCATGCAGTATTGTCGTAGCCCTGTCCTCAGGAAATTATTACCAATTTTTCAATTGCACATCTAGCTAGTCCTTAGCCAGTCACATCAACCACTGGAATAAATTACAGGAAATCTTCATTAATATCAAGATCCAAGGAATAGACACAGAGAGATAGTTGCTCTATTCTAGCAATTTCAGCAGTTTGATCTGCAAGAATATTGCAACATTTGGCATCATTGGTTATTGATGCAACAGCTGATCAGATTTTGGATTGGGGTCCTTAATGTAATTCTTGTCATATTTACCAGTTCCTTTCAAAACTTACTTGTAGGTTTTCATCACCTTTCACAAAATATTTTGTAATGTCGAGAAATTATTCATCTTGTCGTCTTGTTTGTCAACTTTGGTAGTCCCAAAGCCTCTGTGTCCCAATCGTACCATTTCCTGATATACACAAAGAATCATTGCTTGATGATAAGGACTGTACATGTTGTATCCCTTTCCATCTGCTCCACAAGGCCTTGGTCCAGGCAATGTTTCATATTGTTTGTCATGTTCAACATCATGTGAATAAGTCACATTCAATTACAAAGGCTTGTGATAAGTGTTGGTTGTATGTATGTTGAAATATTAGAGTGTATGCGTTCACTCTGAGAACATGGAAGAGACCAGGGCTGGAACATTTTGATGACTACCTTTTGCATAACTAGCAGAAAGCATCATAATCATTTTTGGAACAGTATACCAACCAAAGATATTTCTTCATCCAACTTAGACTAAACATTCAACATTGACCACTTTGCAAACTGAGGGGAAATTTATAAGTTGTGTTGGGCACAAAATTTTTTGGAAATATTGTAGCGTGATGTGCTCATCAACTTTTTCATTATTTGATAGTAAACAATCACTTGTGTTGTACTTGTAGCCATGTAGAAAGTTGTCAGAGGTTGATGTGTCAGTTAAAGGTGTTGATTTTTTATCAGGACCCAACAAAGGTGATTCTGAATTAGCATTAAAGCTTCTATTGCTTTAAAACAACATTTGTAGCAACTGTGGTGGACCATCCATTATCCAAACCTGAGAGGAAAGAGTTTGTTCTAGTTATAGAGATTTTGAGAAGTACTTAAAATATCATCAGTGAAAGAGTCAGCAACTGAAATTGTGTGTAACAGAGCAAAAGCTGAAATACTTAACACTGTTTTTAAATGTTTTGTTACAAAGGAAAAACCATGAGTATTGTCCTAATTTAAACCTCATACTGCTGAAACAATGAGTGATATTGTTATTAAAAGTCCAATTGGTTTTAAAAAAGCTTAAATCGTTGAAATTGAACAAAGCTCCAGGAACTAGTGGAATCCCTACCATATTCTATACTGAATTTTTGGTTGAGTTAGCCCCTTCTTCTAACTACAGGGTGAGTCATAAATAAGGAAAAATATGTCTAGGACCACATGCTACTATGCATAACATGTGACACATCATTGTAAATTTTGTTCTCCTTGATGTGTTGTGTATGTAAAGCAAAAACACATGTTAATCATTGAATGAGATACCGACGAGCCTCACGATCATGACATGTCATTCATCCATAGATACAACACATGACACACCAATGAGCTGATGTGTATCTGCAAGTGTTTGAAAGATATGAGAGAGAGAAAATCCCATCCCAATGTATCTGAAATTGTATCAGAACTTGGGAATCACACATTGCAGGTTGTAACGGAGTGTACAGTCGCATGTTAGGGAATGTGTGCCTTGTAAGCAGAAAGAGTGGTCAACGGTGGAAGTAAAACCGCAGCATGCACGATGTATTTACAACACCTCTGCAATGGTCACTCTGCTGGATACTCACCATGTCAACAGTTGCTAACAGCCGCATCGCAGTGTTACTACAGTACCGTGGCAAGTTTCACAAATGAGGAATACGCCGATGTCCACCTCACCTACAGGCTTGCAGATGGAAGAGCTGATGTTGCAAGGCAACTGTATCCCAAGAGGTTTCCTAGCCGGCACCTTCCATCTGCAAAATCGTTTTACTCTGTGGACAGGTGCTTGAGGGAGTATGGTGCTTGTGTAGCACTTCCAGGATGATGTGGCCATGACCGACAGTTGATGTACATTGCGGATGATGAAGGAAAAGTGTTACAAACCATTGCGGAGGGTTAACAATAAGCACCAGGTCTATAGCCACTGTGCTTGGCATGTCACAATCTACAGTACTCCATAGAAACCAGTACCATCCCTTTCACATGCAGAAGGTACAGGCATTATTGCTGGAAGACTACCAGAGGATGCTGGACTTCTGCAACTTTATCCTACGGTGTCAGATCTATAATCAGCATTTTTCACATACAATACTGTTCACCGACAAAGCCTATTTCATGAAGGAGGGTATAGTGAATTCGCATAATTGGCACCAGTGGGTGGAAGAAAACCCCCACAGCACAGTGATACGAGGCTACCAACAACAATGTGGTGTCAATATCGGGTGTGGTATTATTGATCACCATCTCGTAGGGCAACATGTGCTATCACAAAGGCTTACAGGGGAGTGGTATCTGCATTTCCTAGATGTTACATTCCCAGAATTGTTGGAAGACGTTAGTTTGGTCTTTCATGTGAACCTGTGGTCCTGTGGTACATGCGTGATGGTGCGCTCGCTCACCTGCACAGTACCTTCCCTTCAAAATGGGTGGCTTGTGGAGGCCCTTTAGCATGGCCAGCAAGATTGCCAGACCTGAATCCACTGGATTTATTTTTGTGGGGCCATCTGAAATGTGTGATTCATGAAGGAGAGGTTGTTGATGTCAACACCCTTCAACCCAGAATAAAACATGCCTGTGATATTATGCAAAGAGATACAGACATGTTGGATCATGTTCAGCAATCCTTCCTGCAAATAGTTCAACTTTGCCACACACGTCGTGGCTGTCATTTTGAACAGTACTTATAAACTGGCACTGCAGCTTCTGGTCGTGTGTTTCTATGTTAGTTTTGATTTGTACAGCTGTATTGTATTCGTTTGTGTGAACTGCCACATACCTATGTAGTAGTATTTTGTATTCTGCATCTATGTACTCTTTTCTTAAAACTAAGTCTGGACACAAAAACCAAATTATAAAACATGCATGTACAGTAGTGCAGCCCCTCCTCATGTTCGTTTCCCTGTGCCAACTAACCATGATACATAGTACCGGCCAGTGTAACTGGTATGAGATAGATGTGGGTGCTATCATTGCTCGCAATGTCATGTACACTGTTGCTTGACGCTGATGCCTTGCCTTCTCGTGAGTGGCTAAACTACCTACAACACTCGCATAGCCAATGTCGGCACACAGTAACACCCAAAAGTCCACTTCGTATTTCCACATTTTTACCATTCAATTGCATTGTCATTTATTGACATAGGAACATGCGAGCTCAGTGTGTGACAATTTGCACAACTTATTTGTCCTCATTTATGACTTACCCTGTATATTTTATCATAGATCTCTTGAACAAAAACACATGCCCAGTTCTTGAAAAAAGGCACAGGTCACACCCATCTAGAAGTGATCCACAAAGCTACCATGCAGTATCCTTCATACTGACTTGTGCAATCTTAGTGCATATTCTGAGATCAAACATAGTAAGGTATCTTGAACAGAATGACCTTCTCAATTGCAATTATCGTGGTTTCTGAAAACACTGGTGAATTGTAATTCAACTTGCATTTTTCTCACATGCCATCCCGAAGGCTTTGGATCAAGGTAGTCAGGAATACATAATGTTTCTTCATTTCTGGAAAGCACTTGACTCGGTACCTTACTTACACTTTTTTGTCAGAAGTGCAATCATATGGTGTATTAAGTGAAGTTTGTGAATTGATTGAGGACTTTCTGGTAGGGAGGAGGCAGCATGCTATTGTGGATAGAGAGTTATCATCGTAGGTAGAAGTAACTTCGTGTGCTCCCCAGGGAAATGTGTTGGTACTCTTGCTGTTCATGTTGTATAGAAATGACTTTATAGACAATATTAATAGTAACTTCAGACTTTATGCAGATGATATGATTATCTATAATGCAGTACTATCTGATGGAAGTTGCATAAATATTGTACATCTTGATAAGATTTCAAAATGGTGCAAAGATTGGCTACTGGTTTTATATGTTAAGAAATGTGAAGTTTTGCACGTCACAAAATGAAAAACCAGTAGAATCTTATGACTATAATATCAGTGAGTCACAGTTGGAATCACTTTGTAGAGATATGAAGTGAAATGATCACATTAGTTCAGCTCTGGGTAGTGGGTGGTAGAATTGAGTGTATTGATAGAATACAGGGGAAGTGCAGTCAATCTTTGTATGGTAATATACTGTATCCACACCCTCCACCTAGCAGTTTCCACCCCCTCCTTCCCATTTTCAAGTCCAACCTTGTTCATTTGCAGCCAACTGCTGTATACTAACAAATGCTGTGGCCAAAAGCTTTGTGTGACATTTAATTGTACCTGTCTTCAACTTGACGGGCCTTTTTTATGATATGCAGCAATCTGTCTTTCTTTACATTGTTTATACAACTGGAAACATGTACTGTTACTACATACCAGAGCACGTCATTTAAATAAATGAACTTGAATGCCTTAAAAAAGAAAATAAACTCTGATTACTGTTAATCAATCACAACTTATGACCAAGCCATTTATAGGCAATTACTTGTTGAGCAGAGATACGTTTGGAAACAGGCTGTCATTGACATATTATACCAGGATAACTCACTTCTTCACACATTGTAGCAGAGGTGTTGGTAATTCTTATTTTCTGCCTGTAGTATGAAGATGTTGACTGCAGGTGTAAAAAAAAAAGTAAAAAAAATCTGAGCTTCTCGTCACAAAGTCCGAACTACTAATTTCCCTATGAACTTTTTATGTATATAGTTCTGCCTTCAGTTGATCTCTGCTTCTAATGGTTCTTTCTCTATTAAATTTTTATAATGCTACAGGGATTTTGTACAGGTTACTGAAACTGAGATTACAGATAATAGTGTTCACACAGATTTCCTGTAGAACAAGATTGCTACTGACTGACTCAGGTGTACTCTTTAAAATTTCACTAAGTTGTGATACACGTGAAATTGGTTCTACACATTTCCTCTATAACAACTTTGTTAATATCTGTTAGTTGTATGTTCTTCTTTGACAACAGGTTTGACCTTAATATAAGTTTTATTTACAATTTTATCTAATACAGTTTTGTTCCTTTCAGTTCATTCCTAACTTTTTCATAATGGGAATTTATTGTATCTTTTAATTTTTCTATAGTAGCGTCATGACTAGATTTAGTTGCGTATCTCAAAGTATCATTGACAGATTTTATTGTAGATGTGAAGTGGTCATGACTGGAATTAACTGCAGTTCTCAAAGAGTTGTACCTCACATTAATTGTATTGCTTCAAGAATTATAACTGTAATCTATAGTATTTTCTTAATTTAGCATTTTAGACATGAAAGTGTCATGGCTGGAACTGCTGACTGCAAATCTTTCATTTTGGCTGACAATTCATTCACCAAATCTGGTTCTTCTTAATTTTTTGACATTTTGATTATGTAAATACTCATTTTGAAACAGAAAAATGTGAAACTGGATGTTGTACTTATCTTTGTCCTTGCTTCATCCCATTGTTTCGCAGTCCTTTGCCAGTTTAATTACCTTTCTTCATTTGACCACTCTTGAAGATAATTCACACATTTTGTTTCTAGGTCCAGTATTTTTATCTTCCTTTTTGCTGTGGTATTTAACATGTAAACAATATTTTTAATTTATGAAAGTCATAAATAATATCAGTACTTTGTCTGCCACAAAGGATGCCAGTCCGAGCCCATAGGTTCGATAAGGAACCTAGAAAACTGTTTGTTAAGTCTGTTTGTTGTAGAATATCAACAGTGAGACAATACTCATCTTTCCCCTTCAATGCCACAGTTGCAGTTGTTTTTGTGGTACCTCATTTCCTTAAAAAAATTGGGGTGTGGTCTTACTGATAGTAGTCCTGGATCTCGTGAAAGTTTAACATCATCACATTACCCACCTCCTTGCTGTGCAAGGAGCGATTACTTACAAAGACTAATTCAAGCAAAAATAAAACTTGACTATATGTGTATGATGGGAGAGACTGGCTGGGCACTAGTCTCTAACAATCGAGGATGATACAGCCATATACCAGGAGCAGTTTTGGGTGATGTAATCAGAATTCCTTGCTGGTATGTTTGTCTATTAAACTGTAAGTGGGGGATGATAGGGTAGTGTAAGAAGTAGGGGCATAGTGTAAGAAGTTGGGGGAATTCAGTGCAGGAAAGTTTTATTACGGAAGAAACACCAAAAACATCTCGGGATCCGACGGTCGTCACTCCGCCCGTTAACACCGAACGTTAATATCGCTGGGGGATATACAACTTTATGTCCTTAATGTTGTACTTTCCTGTCTCTGATTCCATTATAGGATCAAATAAAAATGTTTCAGGATGTACTACTGTTTGAACTCGGTATGGTCCCTCATATTTTTAGAAAAACTTGTGTGTCTCTTTCCTCAGGGCAGAGCTCTGAAGATGCTGTTTTACGAGAACTAGTTCATCGACCTTGTAGTGAGGTTTGATAGTCTTCTCATTATGTCTAATCACTCATTGTTGCGCCTTTTCAACTAAATTTTTAGAACCCATTTCCTGTTTAAGTTCGTAATCTTCAGTAGGCTTTTCAAGCCAAATGAAACATTTAATAAGAGGTTCTCCTGTAAAGGGTTTGCCTATTACTTCTAAAGGTGTTAACCCTGTTCATAAATGTGGTAGTATATTTAAAATAAGTTTAAAGTCTTTGATCTTGTTGCCCATAAGGTATGTTTTTTCATGGCAGTAGGTGTGGCATAATTTCACAAAATTTTTCATTACCTGTTCACACAGATTTGGGGACAGGTTATAGTTGGATATTAACACTTGACAAATACCTTCCCATGCTAAAAATTCTTTAAAATCATTACTAACAAATTGTGGTCCATTATTGGAGAGAAACAGTAGGGTTTTCCTACCTCCAGAAAGTATTGTAGCAAACAGTGTATAACCGTTTGTTGACCAACACTCTGTGAGGACTAAAATGTATGACATTCCACCCTTTCCTTTCAGAATAGGTACTAGGAAATCTGCTGCTGTAAGTTTGTGTATAGAATTTGGAATGATTGGATACACATGAGTGAGTGTTCCTCCCTTTCACCTTCTGAAAGGCTTCACAAGGCCAAATTAATGATGCTACTTTATGTCCTAGCCTTTTAAAGTAACAGAACTTATTCATACGAGCTATACATTTCTTTACTCTAAAGTGTCCATTCCATGTATGAACATACCACACAATTTCATCTTCCATTAACTTCAGAATGCATAAAAGCCATTGTTGCAATGTTATACTATCCCACCAAAATAAAATATGACCCATAATTTTCCATTTCTCTGCTTGCTTAGGAGGCAAGGGATTCCTAATACATGTAGCAAACATCTTGGTAAAAATAGGGATCATGTTCTTTATGCCATCTCTTGTATCCTGGTGTGTGGATACTCTACTGTCAGAAAATTAATTGCAAAAATTTCACCAGATCACTTTTAACTCTTCCATGTCTATATGTAACCTAGACAAAGTGTCTGGTACAATATTCTCCAAACCTTTTACATACTGTGTTCTAATGTCATATTCTTGTAGGAACAACATCCATCACATTAATCTAGTATGTAACAAATGACTATTCATCAAAAAAGATAGAGCGTGATGATATGCTTAAATATGGATTTCTGCCCCCATACTAGTGTTTGGAATTTTTGGATACTCCATAGTAATGCTAATAGTTTTTCAGTAGCTTTGTAGTTTACACCATATTTATTAAGACTATGGCTAGCAAAAGCTATAGATATGTGATTTACACTATCTAGACCCCACTCATCTTGGAATAGTTCTGCCGTGATCCCATTATCAGATGCATGGGTTGCAATTTTAAAAGGTTCACCCAGACTCGGATTATGCAATATGGATGCTTCTACTAATGCTCTTTTTACATTTACAAATGCATTATTTGCCTCTTGATCCCTAACCAATGGTATTTTCTTTTGTAACAAATGTAAAACTCTTGTGTCATTTAGTTCTTGTCTCCTAATATAATGTCTATAGTACCCAGCCATTCTGATAAATCCCTTCAGTTGCCTCACGTTTTTAGGGGTGGACATTCTTCAGGAGCTTTTATGCACCCAGGATCTGGTCTAATCCCCTGTACCCCTACGAGATGCCCTACGAACTTTAACTCTTGCCTCTCAACATGTGACTTAGACAGTTTCACTGTAATAACCTTTTCTTTAAATTTTTTCAGTGATAGGCGATGTTCATCCCAGTTAGCTGAGATTAGGAGAATATAATCGACATATATTATTAAATAGTTCAATAAATCTCTTCCTAATGCTTCATCCAGAGTTGGTATAAATACTGATACTGAGATATTAAGTCCAAAAGTTAACACATTAATGTGATAAGATTTAGCATCAAACAGGATTTCTGTATACTTTTTTGAGTCCAGATGTAACCTAATTTTGCAGTATCCAGCAGTCAGGGCTATTGTGCTAAAAAACTTTGTTTTCTCCAATTTGGATAACTTTTCATTGATGTTAATTGGTCTGTCTCGTTCTGTTTCTACATGTTTATTCAATGTACACATGTCTAGAACACCTCCTGTAACTTTTTTACCACTACTGAAGGGTTATTCATGATTCTAGAAGTAAGTTCTATTATATTGTTGTCAATAATTTTGTCGATTTGCTCCTTAATGGCTTCTTTCAAACTTCCCGGTACTGGATATGGCTTACAGAAAAATGGAGTGTCATTTTTTATTTTAAACTTACATATGTAATCACTGATATTACTGGGAAAATTGGATAATACTTCTTCGTATTCCATTAGAATTCAATATAAATCTACTTTCCGTGCATTGGTTAATATTGTGGATTCTTTTATTTTGTTTTGTATGTCAGTCCTATATGCTGATTGGTCTATATTACTGATCTCCGGTGACAGTTGTGCAGTAGCTGTTAATCACAGACAAACCCCTGCAGGTCCAGGGGTTAGAAGAGGCCTGAGGAATTCCTGCCTTTCGTACGAGGCAATTAAAAGGAGTCTCACATGTTTTGGACTTTATGTGATGGTCCCCTGTAGGGTTTGACCTCCGTTCCTCAAAATTTTCCCAAAGAGCGAGCCATTTGGGGAAGGGCGCCTTACAAGGTGCACTGTGTCGATCATGCATTGAGATCTTTAGCCCACTTTCTTGTCGTCGCGTTGCAGTCCTGCCCATTCTCCATCTCTTGGTTGAGGACACCTTCCTCAGTGCGTTTTCCACCATGCATTATGCAGTGTCGATTTCTGCATAGACGATGACCATGGACTTCTTTGCACCTGATATCCAGCACAGTAGCCAGTCCATTGTGGTGGGGCCACCATGTACCCTGTTGTTTGTAGCCCCCTGACCACACATGGATCACGCTGCTGATGAGGACTAGTTCTTGGAAGTGGAGGGCTTGTTGAAAATGAGATTTGGGTCAGTCTTGATCAATACAGCATCCTATGCCCAGTCACAGGAGTAACTCACTTGTGACAAGCTGGGGGATATTTCTGTAACCATCATGCCCCATAAGAGCTTAAATATGGTCCAGTGTAGCCTAATTCACAGAGGCCTTCTTTTGCAGTCCGATGATGAGCTGTGTGCCAATTTAGAGTGGCGAGGTGTACATTTCATGTGGTGTGTCCACTGGGGTCCGAAGGATAATCAGCCTTCCACTGGTGCCTTCCTCCTGGCCTTCGAGGGTGATACATTGACCGAGAAGGTCAAGGTGATGGTCCACCAGCGTGATGTAAGGCCCTATATCCCTCCACCAATGCGGTGCTTTAAGTGCTGGAAATTCGGTCATATGTCTTCCCACTACTTCAGTGTCACAAACAGAGATTGCAGACACCCAACACACCCCAATACTCCATGCGCCCCACTTCCATCTGTGTCAAATGCAGAGAGCACCATTTGCCTTGCTCACCCAACTGCAGGATTCTCCAGAAAGAAAGGAAAATCATGGAGTGAAAGACCCTGGAAAGACTGACCTACCCCCCCCCCCCCCCCAGGGGGTCCACAACTCTTTTATGGATACGTGCATAGCGAGCACGGGACCCCGAGCTAATGTGGCCCTCCTTCCTTTCCGGGCTGCGTACCTCCCTTTTCCGCATCCTTCCCTATCCCCCATCTTCGCCCATCCTCCCCTCACCTCTGGCTCTTTCCTTCCCTTTCTCACCATCTGGGTGTAGGGTTTGTGCCTACATCCGGACATGGACGCTTGTAAATGTAACGCATTCTTTTCTTCTCTGCTTGTATGTCTTCATCCTTCCTTTGTCCTTCTCTTTTCCTTACCTCTTCTCTTTACCCTTTTCTCCGCTGTGGCATTTGAGACCTCTCTTGTTTCCTTTCCCTATTTTTGTTTTTCCCTTTCTCTTTCTTCCTCCCTGTGCGTGACTGAAGGCCAACCAATGCATTTTCTTGCGTAGCCGGTGACGGGGTAATGCGTAATTCCCCGCCCCGGGTAGACAGGTAGGACATGTACATACCCCCTGGTAACGGCCAGGCATAGGGAGGGGTGATTATCCGAGGTGATACCTTCCGAAAGTGCCGATTGGTCCCTCCATCCGTTTGTCGGGAGGTGTGACCTGAGGTGTGAACAATCACCTAAGGCGGGAGTGCCCTCAGAAAGGGCCCCCACAAAGGAGGAGCGCTCCATCGGAGACGCCGGTAATCATGGGTGATACTTTCGCAATGGTTTCCTCATCTTCCACTATGTCTGCTCAGAAGCGTAAGTTCCACGAGTCTCAGCCACAGACAGTCCTTCCACCGTTGCCACAGATCCTTGTTGTTTCTCGGTCTGACGAATGTCTTGACTTCTCCACGGTCAACCCTTTCATTATTCAGAAAGGTGTTGACGCAATTGCAGGTCATTTAAAGACTTGTTCCAGATTACAGAATGGCACCTTGTTGTTAGAAACAGTCAGTGCCCTCCAGGCACAAAGAATGCTGCGTTCTTCACTGCTACACACCTTCCCTGTCTGAGTGGAACCGCGCCATACTTTAAATTCATCACGTGGGGCCGTTTATACACGCACCCGCAACGGATTGTCTGACGAAGAAATTCAGCACTACCTGTCTGACCAGGGCGTAACGGCTGTTCATAGATTTATGAAAAGGGTTGACACGAACACCATTCCAATCCGCACTGTCTTCTTGACATTTGACAAAGTTCAACTCCCATTGAAAATCAAACCAGGCTATGAGATAATTTCCATTCGCCCTTATGTCCCAATCACTACGCGTTGCTATCGGTGTCAGCAGTTCAATTACACCAGCCACTCCTGTTCCAATCCGGACAAATGTGTTACGTGTGGCAAGGATGCCCATGAGGGTGCTTATCCACCTCCATCCCCTCGTTGCATCAACTGTATGGGTTACCACGCTGCTTCCTCTCGACATTGCCCCATTTTTAAAGACGAATAGCTCATTCAGGAAATCAGAGTGAAGGAAAAGGTGTCGACCTTTGCTGATTGAAAATTATTCGCCTGTCGAGAGCCCACCGTGCCTCAGACAGGAAAATACAGCACTGTCCTTGCTTCTCCTCGGCCAACAAAGGAGGCAGCCATGCAGACTTGCGACCTCACCTTTAGTGCCATGGTTGTCAGATCGACCAGTGCAAAGATCGCCCATTCAACCTCACCACTTTCGCCTGCCCACTCTATGGCTCACCCTTCATCGGGTTCTGCCAAATCACGAGCCCAAAAGTCAGACACCAAGACTTCGAAAAAAGAGCATACTCGTGAAGACTTTTTACATGCCCCAACTTCACAACCATTGGTTCCTCCTTCATCTAAACATCATGTTTCCAAGCAGGCTAATAAGAAACCCAGTTCATCTCCTTCTCCACCAAGGCGTGTCTCACCTACAGTATCGCCTGTTGGAAATCGCCCTCAGCAGTCTTCTGTGTCGCCGAGCCGCACTGCTGCCGGCCGATCAACCGGCCGATCGCTGGTGGTAGGAGCTGCTCCTGAACAATCTATGGATCAGAATCTTCTGCCTTCAGCTGAATGCTGCTCCATGCTGTCGGTCGCAAGCTCTGAGCAGTCGTTGAGTTGACGGCAACCTTGGTCACATTCCTCCATTTTCTGCCCACCCTATGTCCATTATCCACTGGAATATCCGCGGCATTCGAGTCAATCGGGATGAATTGTCGATCCTCTTACGATCCTACTCGCTGGTCATCCTCTGTCTTCAGGAAACAAAGCTGCATCCCCATGACCGCTTTGTTCTCCTCCATTTTCAGTCTGTCCGATATGATCTCCCCTCTGTTGAAGGCACTCCTGCCCACGGAGGACTCGCGATTCTTCTCCATGATTCCATTATCAGTCAATCCCCTTAAACACTTCCTTCCAAGCTGTTGCTGTCCGTCTTTCCCTTTCTGGATATACCTTTTCTCTTTGTACTGTATACATTCCATCGTGCACACCAATGGCATGAGCTGATCTCCTTCATCTTCTTCGTCAGCTTCCACCCCCCTATTTGCTGGTTGGGGACTTCAATGCCCACCACCAACTTTCGGGATCTCCACATCCTTGTCCACGTGGCTCACTATTGCTAGACGTCTTCCACCAAGTGGATCTAGTTTGCCTCAACACTGCAATCCCTAATTTTTGTCTGCCTCCATGACACATTTCTCTCATTTGGACCTTTCGGGTGGTACTGTTCCGCTAGCTCGGTGCTTTGAATGGTTCGCCCTTGATGATCCACACTCGAGTGACCACTTTCCATGTGTCCTTAGACTGCAGCCTCAACTGACATATATGCGCCCGCGACGCTGGATGTTTACCCAAGCCGATTGGACACCTTTTTCGTCTCTAGCGACATTCGATGACCGTCGCTTTCCCAGTGTCGACGATGAGGTCACACATATTACTGACGTTATCCTTACAGCTGCGGAACGTTCAATACCACGCACCTCCGAATTGCCCCGGCGCCCCCCAGTTCCTTGGTGGAACGAGGCATGCCGTGACGCAATACGTGAGCAGCGACGTGCTCTTCGTGTTTTCCGCCACCATCCTTATTTGGCCAACTGTATCCGCTATAAGCAGTTCCATGCGCGATGCCGTCATGTCATCCGCGATAGCAAGAAGGCAAGCTGGAAATTCTTTATTAGCTCATTTAACACCTTCACTCCCTCCTCGGAAGTTTGGAGTCGGATTCGATGGTTATCAGGCGCGCCTAGTTTCTCCCACGTCTCTGGGCTCACAGTCGCGCATGATACATTAGTGGATCCCGTCGCAATTTCTAACTCATTGGCTCAACACTTTGCTGGGATTTCGAGCTCTTCAAATTACCCGCCAACGTTTCTCCCGAAGAAACGTGCAGCGGAAGTGCGACCTATTGCTTTCTCCTCTCAAAATCGCGAAAGCTACAATACTGTTTTCTCCATGCGGGAACTCCAACATGCACTCTCTTCTTCTCGCTCCTCCGCCCCAGCACCGGATGGTATCCACGTCCAAATGTTGCTGCATTTATCAACCCATAGTCTGCGTTACCTCCTTCGCCTTTAAAATCGAATTTGGACCGACAGTACTTTTCCCAGACGATGGCGGGAAGCTATCGTCGTTCCTGTTCCGAAACGTGGAGAGGACAAACATCTCCCCTCTAGCTATCGCCCCATTTCTCTCACGAGTAGTGTATGTAAGGTTTTAGAGGGTATGGTGAATTGCCGTTTAGCTTGGTGGCTGGAGTCCCGCAGTCTTTTAACACCTGCCCAATGCAGATTCCGAAAGCATCGTTCTGCAGTTGCCCATCTTGTTGCTCTCTCCACTTACATCTTGACCAATTTTCTCCGGAAACGCCAAACGGTAGCAATATTTTTTTATCTGGAGAGAGCATACGATACCTGTTGGAGGACAGGCATCCTCCGCACACTGTTCTCTTGGGGCTTTCGAGGTCGGCTGCCACTATTTCTTCCCGAATTTATGGCAGAGCGCACATTTAGAGTGCGGTTGAACACTACTCTCTCCCGTACTTTCTCCAAAGAAAACGGGGTACCCCAGGGCTCCATGCTAAGTGTTGTACTGTTTGCGATTGCCATAATTCCAATTATGGACTGTCTCATTCCCTGATTTCTCAGGCTCCCTCTTTGTGGACGATTTTGCTATCTACTACAGCTCTCAACAGACCAGCCTTCTTGAACGACGTCTTGAAGGATGTCTCGATCGCCTCCAGGCTTGGAGCATCGAAACCGGCTTCTGTTTTTCTCCCAGTGAGACCGTTTGTGTTAATTTTTGGCGACGCAAGGAGTTTGTTCCACCCTCCTTACATCTAGCACCTGTCAACCTTCCGTTTTCGGACGTCGCTAAATTCTTGGGTCTTATGTTTGACAGAAAACTGTGCTGGTCCTCCCACGTTTCCTATCTTTCGCGCTCGCTGTCTGCGATCCCTCAACACCCTCCGTGTCCTAAATGGTACTTCCTGGGGAGCGGACCGAGTGGTCCTTCTCCGCCTCTATCGCGCCTTAGTTCACTCGAAATTGGACTATGGAATCATAGTTTACTCCTCTGCTCGGCCGTCTATTCTTCGTCGTCTCGACTATCCACCACCATGGATTACATTTAGTGTCTGGAGCTTTTTACTCCAGCCCTGTGGAAAGCCTTTATGCTGAGGCTGCTGAACCTCTGCTGTCCAATTGGTGATCTATCCTTCTAAGTCGTTATGCTAGCAATTTCTCTTCCATGCCTGCTAATCCAGCCCATGACATTTTTTTCGACACCTCCTTGGATGTAGGGTATGCAGTCTGCCCTTCCTCCGTACTACCACCGGGAGTCCGCTTCCATCAACTGCTCCATTCTCTTTCCTTCCGCTTTCCTAAAACCACCTTGACAAGTTGGGGTACAGCACCGCCTTGGCTCCATCCCCGGATCTGCCTGCTCCGTGACCTTTGTTAATTTCCCCCTTCACTTGTTTATCATCGGACATTTGCTGCTCTATGTGCACAAATGAAGGCAGCCACATTCATTTACACTGATGGCTCGAAAACATCGTTAGATGTAGGGAGTGCCTATATTGTTGGCGACACCCAAAATCAATTTCGGTTTCCCGACTCGTGTTCGGTTTATACTGCGGAGCCTTACGCTGTTCACCAGGCTGTCCACTACATCCGCCGCCATCAGCAGATACAGTATGTTACCTGTTCAGATTCTCTCAGCTCTCTCCTCAGTCTCCAAGCTTTTTACCCTGTCCACCCTCTGGTCCACCGGATTCAGGACTGTCTGCGCTTCCTCCACCTGGGGGGCGTCTCGGTGGCATTCCTCTGGCTCTCGGGACACGTTGGTATCCGTGGAAATGAGGCTGCCGATATAGTGGCCAAGGCTGCAGTCTCCCTTCTTCGGCCAGCTATTCAATCGATTCCCTTTGCCGATCTACGGAGCGTTTTATGTCGTCGTGTTGTTCTTTTATGGCACGCACATTGGTCGACACTTCCCCATAACAAATTGTGGGACGTGAAAGCTCTTCCCTGTGCTTGGACTTCCTCCCGAACGAGTCATCGGGTGGAGGTAATTGTAACTAGACTCCGGATAGGGCACTGTCTTTTTAGCCATTGACATCTTTTAAGCGGCGATCCTCCCCCACTCTGTCCCCACTACTCTCAGCTGTGGACGGTAAGACACCTTTTAATTGAGTACCCCTATTTTACTCCATTACGCGCCCGTCTACAGCTGTCACCTGATATATCGTCCATTTTAGCAGATGACACGCGCTCGGCCGATCGCGTTTTCGAGTTTATTAGTGCCAGTGAAATGACGTCAGTCATTTGAAGCTTTTCTTGGGGACAACCAACCCCTTTCTGTAGTGGATTTTTAAGCCTTCCTTCTGCTTTTAGTTTCTCCAATTTTTTGAGTTTCGTTCCCATTGCTGCTGGTTTCCATTTTCGGTTTTTACTGTATCCTAAGTCACGGATCGGGCGCTAATGACCATAGAAGTTTTGCGCCCTAAAACCAAAACAAAAAAATAAAATACTGACCTACACTGAGGCTAAGAGAAAATTTGAACGCCTGCATCCTGTGCATATGACGTCATCTTACCCTGCTGCTACAACAGTTCTGCAACCATCAACTCCGCAAACCTAGGTCACCTCTTAGAGCTGGAAGACTACACCTGCACCCTTGATGGTGGGGCTTTTAAGCCAGAGAAGTGTAAGTCTTCTTTGGCTTTTCTCACTAGGAATGGGTCTCTTGGGTCACTCTGTTCCCAGGTTTCTTATAGTGGGGAAGATGACACCTGCCAGTGGCTGAAGAGCCCAAAAGGAGCTGGTCATAGGGCTTCACGCTCATCCTCAGTCCCGGAGACTGAGCCAGGGAAACCCAAGGAGCAGTGATAGAAGTCCAAAAAGAAAACCCCTAAGACCAAGGAAACTGTGGTGGCAGCCACAAACTCTGTGGCTGAGGATGGGGTGGAGATTTTGGCGACTCCTGAGGACCTACATCTTGCCAGACCCTCAGGCACAATGGATAGAGACTGCTCAGGCAATAAATTGGTGCCAGCAGGTGACTCTGAGGCATAAACTGCCTCATTGAATGTTCCTTGCCTTCCCAGTCTCACGATGTCATCCTCCAGTGGAATTGCAGCGGTCTTTTGCACTGCCTGGCTGAACTACGGCAACTGTTCAGTTTTACAACTACTATCTGCATTGCCCTCCAGGAAACCTGGTTCCGAGCAATGCGGACCTCTTCCCTTCACGGCTATAAGGGATATTACAGGAACCAAAGCACTATAATCGAGTGTCAGGTCAGACTTGCGTTTACGTCCTAAACTTGGTCTGTAGTGAACATGTGCATCTTCAAACCTACATCTACATCCATACTGCACAATCCACCATACAGAGTGTGGGGGAGTGTACTGTGTACCACAACTAGCATCTTCTCTCCCTGTTCCACTCACAAACAGATAGAGGGAAAAATGACTGAATATATGCCTCTGTACGAGCCCTAATCTCTCATATCTTATCTTTGTGGTCTTTCTGCAAAATGTAAGTTGGCGGCAGTAAAATTGTACTGCAGTTAGCCTCAAATGCTGGTTCTCTAAATTTCATCAGTGGCGATTCATGAAAAGAATGCCTCCTTTCCTCCAGAGCCTCCACCCGAGTTCCTGAAGCATTTCTGTAACACTCCCATGATGATCAAACCTACCAGTAACAAATCTAGCAGCCCGCCTCTGAATTGCTTCTATGTCCTCCCTCAATCTCACCTGATAGGGATCCCAAACGCTCAAGCAGTACCCAAGAATAGGTTGTATTAGTGATTTATAAGTGGTCTCCTTTACAGATGAACCACATCTTCCAGAAATTCTACCAATGAACCAAAGATGACCATCCGCCTTCCCCACAACTGCCATTACATGCTTGTCCCACTTCATATTGCTCTGCAATGTTACACCCAAATATTTAACCGATGTGACTGTGTCAAGCGCTACACTGCTAATGGAGTATTCAAACATTACAGGATTCTTTTTGCTATTCATCTGCATTAATTTACATTTATCTACATTTAGAGTTAGCTGCCATTCTTTACACCAATCACAAATCCTGTCCAAGTCATCTTGTATTCTCCTACAGTCACTCAACAATGACACCTTCCCATAAACCACAGCATCATCAGCAAACAGCCGCACATTGCTATCCACCCTATCCAAAAGATCATTTATGTAGGTAGAAAACAACAGCATACCTACCACACTTCCCTGGGGCAATCCAGATGATACCTTCACTTCTGATGAGCACTCACCATCGAGGACAATGTACTGGGTTCTATTACTTAAGAAGTCTTCAAGCCACTCACATATTTGGGAACCAATCCCATATGCTCATACCTTAGTTAAGAGTCTGCAGTGGGGCACCAAGTCAAATGCTTTCCAGAAGTCGAGGAATATGGCATCATTCTGATACCATTCATCAATGGTCCGCAAGGTATCATGTGAGAAAAGGGTAAATTGCATTTCGCAGGAGCGATGCTTTCTAAAGCTGTGCTGATGCATGGACAGCAACTTCTCTGTCTCAAGGAAATTCATTATATTCAAACTGAGAATATGTTCGAGAATCTGCAACAAACCGATGTTAATGGTTTTGGTCTATAATTTTGAGGATACATCCTTCTACCCTTCTTATATACAGGCATCACCTGCGCTTTTTTCAAGTTACTCGGGACTTCGCGATAAATGCAAGCTAAGTAAGGAGCCAATGCAGTAGAGTACTCTCTGTAAAACCGAATTAGAATCCCATCAGGACCTGGTGATTTACTTATTTTCAACCCAATTTAGCTGCTTCACAACCCCAGGAGTGTCTATCACTATGTCCTCCATACGGGAATCTGATAGAGACTCAAACGGTGGTATGTTTCTACGATCC
This sequence comes from Schistocerca cancellata, assembly GCF_023864275.1. Classification (NCBI taxonomy): domain Eukaryota; kingdom Metazoa; phylum Arthropoda; class Insecta; order Orthoptera; family Acrididae; genus Schistocerca; species Schistocerca cancellata. The sequence goes on along the minus strand of NC_064635.1, from coordinate 93,045,849 downwards.
TCATGCGTAAAAGATATCTCAAATGCTAAATTTAAAATCTCAGCTTTCATTTCACTGTCTTTCATTGCCAGGCCCAACTGATAAGTGAGTGACTGGGTGGAAGCCTTCGACTCGCTTACCGATTTTACGTAAGACCAGAATTTCATTGGGTTTTCAGCAAGATCGTTTGCTAAGTTATGACGGTGGTAGTGGTTGTATGCTTCGCGCATCACTCTTTTTACAGCAGCACGAGTCTCTACTAACTTTGGCCTGTCCTCATTCTCCTGATCTTTCTTGTACTGTGAGTGCAACTTTCTTTTCTTCCTGAGCATTCGCCGAATTGCTCCGTTAAATGACGGTTGGTCTTTTCCATTTGTAACCCACTTTTTTGGCACATAATTCTCCAATGCGTGATTTACAGTGTGTTTAAAATTTGCCCATAATTCTTCCACGTCCATACCAGTAGTAAATGAAGTTGATTCATTTACTCAGTGGGATGCTAACAACTGCTTATCTACCCTTTCTAGTAAGAATACTATCCTAGCCTTCTTGACTGACTTTTAACTTTCGTAACCATAGTCGTAATGGTATCATCATGATCACTGATCCCTGTCTCAACACTGACACCATTTATGAGGTTTGGTCTGTTCATGGCTACCAGATCTAAAATATTTCCATTATGCTTTGGCTGTCGATTTAGTTGCTCAAGACCCCTCTTGAAGCTGTGGCTGTCATAATATGGACAGTGCAGGAAATAACTGTCTGCAATGTATACCTTCCTCCAGATGGTGCGGTATCCTTGTATTAGCTGCAATGATTGATCAGCTCCCTAAACCTTTCCTACTTCTGCGAGATTTTAATGCCCATAACCCCTTGTGGGGTGGTACCATGCCTACTGGCCAACGCAAGGATGTTGAAACTTTACTGTCGCAATCCAACCTATGCCTCTTAAATACTGGGGCCGCCACACATTTCAGTGTGGCTCATGGTAGTTACTCGGCCATTGATTTATCAATTTGCAGCCCAGGACTTTTCCTATCTATTTACTGGAGAGCACATGATGACCTGTGTGGTAGTGACCACATCCCGATCTTCATGTCACTGCCCCAGCATCAGGTGCACAGACGCCTGCCCAGGTGGTCTTTGAACAATGCGGACTGGGAAGCTTTCACCTTGGATGTCACTGCTGAATCTCCCCCACATGGTAACATTGATGTGATGGTTGAGCAGTTGCCTAGCACAATTGTGTCTGTGGCAGAAAATGTGGTCCCTCACTCATAAGGGTGCCTGAGGCATAAGGCAGTCCCTTGGTGGTCGCTGGAAGTCGCTGAAGCAATTAAGGAGCATGGGTGAGCTCTGAAATATCATAAGTGGCACCCTTCCCTGAAGCACCTCATAGCCTTTAAATGGCTCCATGCCCGTGTTCGCCACCTTATCAAACATTGGAAGAAGGAGTGTTGGGTAGATAGATCTTCACCATTGGGTGCCACACATCACCTTCCCAAAGATCAAACATCTTTTCGGGTACTAGGCCCCAACAGCTGTCCCTGGTGTTATCATAAATGGCAAGTTATGTACTGATGAAAATGCGATTGCCAAGCACTTTGCTCAAGCCTCTGCATCAGAGAATTATCCCCCATCCTTTCACACACTGAAATGGTGGCTGGAAGGGAAGGTCCTCTCATTCACTACACACTGCAGTGAATCCTATAACGCCCCATTTACAGAGTGGGAGCTCCTTAGCGCCCTTGCACATTGCCGTGTCACAGCTCCTGGGCCTGATGGCATCCACAGCCAGGTGATTACATATTTCTCATCTGACTACAAGCGACATTTTCTCATCATCTTATACCAGATCTGGTGCGACGGCATCTTTCCATCGCAATGGCGAGAGAGCACCATCATTCTGGTGCCAAACATGGTAAAAACCCCATTGATGTGGATAGCTATCACCCCATCAGCCTCACCAATGTTCTTTGTAAGCTGCTGGAACATATGATATGTTGACGGTTGGGTTGGGTTCTGGAGTCGTGTGGCTTGCTGGCTCCATGTCAGGGCGGCTTCCGCCAGGGTCACCCTACCACTGATAATCTTGTATCCATAGAGTCTGCCATCCAAACAGCCTATTCAAGATGGCCGCACCTGATTGCCATCTTTTTTGACTTACATAAAGCATACGATGTGACTTGGTGACCTCATATTATTGCCACATTGTATGAGTGGGGTCTCCGGCGACCACTCTGGCTTTTTATCCAAAACTTCCTGTCGCTCCATACTTTCCATGTCCAAGTTGGTGACTCCCATTGTTCCATCCATATCCTGGAGAATGGAGTCCCGCAGGGCTCTGTACTGAGTGTCTCTCTATTTTTAGTGGCCATTAACAGTCTAGCAGCAGCTGTTGGGCCCTCCGTCTCACCTCCTCTGTATGCAGACTACTTCTGCATTTCATACTGCTGCCCCAGTACTGTTTTCACTGAGTGGCGCCATCCACAAGGTGCAGTCATGGACATTAGCCCACAGCTTTCAGTTTTCAGCCGCAAAGTCGTGTCATGCATTTCTGTCAGCATCGTACCAGAACACACACTTCACCTTAATGACGATCCACTTAATGTAGTGGAGACTCAATTCCTAGGACTGGGTTTCAACACTCAATTGACTTGGCTCCCTCATCTTAGTCAGCTTAAGCAGAAGTGCTGGCAGCACCTCAATGCCTTCCATTGCTTGATCAATAATAATTGGGGTGCAGATCACTGTATGCTGCTGCAGCTCTACAGAGCCCTTGTCCAATCCTGAATTGACTACGGAAGTGTGGTTTATGGTTTGGCAGCTCCTTCAGCATTGCATTTACTTGACCCTGTGCACCACTGTGGGGTTCCATTAGTGACAGGAGCTTTTAGGACGAGTCCAGTGACTAGCATACTGGTGGAGGCTGGTGTTCTTCCACTGCAGATCAGACATGCGCAACTACCCTCCAGTTACACAGCACACATTCATAGTTCCCCTGAGCATCCGAATTATATCTCGTGTTCTTGAGTACATCCGCTCATGCCCTGGTGAGTCATTTCTCCTGTTTACTGATTCATTGAGCAGCCTACAAGCTATCGACCAGTGCCATCCTCACCAACCTCTGGTAGCGTCCATTCAGGAGTACATCTATGCCCTGGAACAGTCCTGCTGTTCCATGGTGTTTGTGTGGACCACAGCACATGTCAGAATTCCCATCTATGAACTTGCTGACAGGCTGGCCAAACAGGAAACACAGAAACGTCTTCAGGAGATAGGCATCTCCAAAGCTGACTTGCATTCTGTCTTACACCACCTGGTTTTTTGGCTTTGGGAGATGGAATGACATAACAGCACACACAACAAATTGTGTGTTATTAAGGAGACTATGAATGTGTGGAAGTCTTCCATGCAAGCCTCTCACAGGGAATCAGTTGTCCTCTGCCAGCTCTGTATTGGCCATACGTGGCTAATGCATGGTTACCTACTCTGTCGTGAGAACCCACCTGAGTGTCACTGTGACTCCCAAATGACAGTCGTCCACCTCTTGCTGGACTGCCCACAACTGTGCTCTTCGTTACTGCTGTACCAACTGTGTGAACTCCTGTTCATGGTAACAGAGGTAAGTGATTTTTAGTTTGTAATAAGTTAAAGAATGTGCTAGAAATGAGTAACACCTCACTCCCTGAATCTGTAAATATGTTAACTTCAAAAGTCTCCATGTTTCCTACTATTATTGGTTGTGTAATATTGATAGTCAAGTTTGGTTCTTCCAGTAACAACCATTCTTTTGTTGGTATTTTGTGTGAGAAATTAATATACTTATTATAAACCAGGATTCCTAGTGTATCTGTAGGACTGGACCCCAGCCCTGTATCCACATCTCACTACGTTTTCCTCATTACTAGTAATCACTGGTTGGTTACCAGCTTGGCATGCTATATTACCACTTTGTGCTCTATTATTACTAGCCACAAATTCCTGCATAGTTAATGGGATCAAGTGTATCCACAAAATACACTCCTGGAAATTGAAATAAGAACACGGTGAATTCATTGTCCCAGGAAGGGGAAACTTTATTGACACATTCCTGGGGTCAGATACATCACATGATCACACTGACAGAACCACAGGCACATAGACACAGGCAACAGAGCATGCACAATATCGGCACTAGTACAGTGTATATCCACCTTTCGCAGCAATGCAGGCTGCTATTCTCCCATGGAGACGATCGTAGAGATGCTGGATGTAGTCCTGTGGAACGGCTTGCCATGCCATTTCCACCTGGCGCCTCAGTTGGACCAGCGTTCGTGCTGGACGTGCAGACCACGTGAGACGACGCTTCATCCAGTCCCAAACATGCTCAATGGGGGACAGATCCGGAGATCTTGCTGGCCAGGGTAGTTGACTTACACCTTCTAGAGCACGTTGGGTGGCACGGGATACATGCGGACGTACATTGTCCTGTTGGAACAGCAAGTTCCCTTGCCAGTCTAGGAATGGTAGAATGATGGGTTCGATGATGGTTTGGATGTACTGTGCACTATTCAGTGTCCCCTCGATGATCACCAGTGGTGTACGGCCAGTGTAGGAGATCGCTCCCCACACCATGATGCCGGGTGTTGGCCCTGTGTGCCTCGGTCGTATGCAGTCCTGATTGTGGCGCTCACCTGCACGGCGCCAAACACGCATACGACCATCATTGGCACCAAGGCAGAAGCGACTCTCATCGCTGAAGACGACACGTCTCCATTCGTCCCTCCATTCACGCCTGTCGCGACACCACTGGAGGCGGGCTGCATGATGTTGGGGCGTGAGCGGAAACCGGCCTAACGGTGTGCGAGACCGTAGCCCAGCTTCATGGAGACGGTTGTGAATGGTCCTCGCCGATACCCCAGGAGCAACAGTGTCCCTAATTTGCTGGGAAGTGGCGGTGCGGTCCCCTACGGCACTGCGTAGGATCCTACGGTCTTGGCGTGCATCCGTGCGTCGCTGCGGTCCGGTCCCAGGTCGACGGGCACGTGCACATTCCGCCGACCACTGGCGACAACATTGATGTACTGTGGAGACCTCACGCCCCACGTGTTGAGCAATTCGGCGGTACGTCCACCCGGCCTCCCGCATGCCCACTATACGCCCTCGCTCAAAGTCCGTCAACTGCACATACGGTTCACGTCCACGCTGTCGCGGCATGCTACCAGTGTTAAAGACTGCGATGGAGCTCCGTATGCCACGGCAAACTGGCTGACACTGACAGCGGCGGTGCACAAATGCTGCGCAGCTAGCGCCATTCGACGGCCAACACCGTGGTTCCTGGTGTGTCCGCTGTGCCGTGCGTGTGATCATTGCTTGTACAGCCCTCTCGCAGTGTCCGGAGCAAGTATGGTGGGTCTGACACACCCGTGTCAATGTGTTCTTTTTTCCATTTCCAGGAGTGTATAATAATACTTCAATCATTCTCCACCCACTACATAATATATCCTTCCTCCAGTAAATGTTCAATAGTCTTATTAAAATTCGAACTAACCCCTCTCCCTCCATTGGTTTGTCAAAGTATTTTGCTCATGTTAAATGCCAGTCAAAATAATTTCTCATTGTTCCCCACATATTACTGTAATACTTTGTTTCCCACAAGTCTGATAATAGCTTTCCTGGGCACTTGCTGACAAATACTTCTCTTTAAACTTCTTTTGAAAATCTTCCCAAGAGGAAAAGTTTGTGTTGTTTACCATTCCCCACTCTGAGGCTTCCCCTAACAGATACCCAACAGCAAACACCATCTTTTTTGAATTTTCCCAGTTCTTGGGCATTGCTTGGTTGAACCTTTCCAAAAAATAGGTAGGATGTACTTCCCCATCTGGCTTAAACTTAGGCAATTGCTTAGATAACCCTGAATTGGCTCCCCATTGTAAATCCATCATTACCTCACTAGTTAATACCACATTAGAAGAAGTTATCCTCTTATCTACCTTGTCCTGAATAGGTCTGAATTCCTTTCATATTTCATCCATACATTTCTTGGTATCATTGAGTTCAATGGATAAGGCAGGAGACATGTTCTCAGATTACTCTCACGGCAATTTTTTGGTCAATTATTTCCTCTACCTGTTCCTTCAGACTACTCATATTAATTATGTCTGAGGTTTCTAATTTCTCTTGAAAGTTTCTTTCCACAGTACCTACTAGAGGGTTAATGCAAGCAATTTGCTATTGGACTATTGGTATTAACTTACCCTGTTTTTCACAGGTGCAGTCTTTTGTTTACAGCAACAAATGTAACATTACATACATTCTGAAATGATCCTAACTTCTCACTAAATTCAGATTCTACATTATCACATTCATATTCAGTATCACATTCACTATCACACTAACATCCTAAAAGTGGTTACTCTGTGACTTTACATGACTGCTTAACAAACTAGTTAATTCCTCTTTCAAATCTATTTTAAAATTCTCTACTTTAGTAGTTAAAGTGTCAAATTCAGTCTTCAAATTAGCCATAGCTTCACATAAATTATCTAAGTCTTTACTTTGTGAATCTACTTTAACACTTAACAATCATTAAGTTCTATTCTGAACATCCAATGTATAATTTGAGTATTCACTGCGTCTATTTCTCTACTTAAAGTAGAACTCTGTGCATAGAGTTTTTCCCTTAAAGTTGCACTTATTTCATTTCTCAAAGAAACACCCTTCATCTATTTTATCATTTAATTGAGTATCTATTGAGTCTAATTTAAGACTTAGTTCCTTTCTTAAAACTGCTGAATCTGCACTTTGGGTGTTGATTAATTTTACTACCTCAGACCAGTCTGTCATCTCCTTACTCATTTTCATTGCCATGGCTGGTTCTGATGTTTCCCCAATTCTCTGTTTATTATCCATATTCTTCTTACCTTTAGATCTAGTAATCATCAAAAAATTCTACACTGAGTGTAATAACTATACTAACACTCTATTATTCAACAGTTTCTTTAACTTCACTCTCTAACAGTTATTATTTTGCACTCACCCGGTGTAGAGTTCTAGCTGCGTTGGTGAGCGGATGCGTAATCAGCACCATTGAACAGCACTGGCACCGGCAGCATCGAATGTTGTTTTCAGCATCAGTGTCAGCAGGCATATGTGGAATCAGCACTGGTGATTACCGACTAGTGCCGGCATCATCAGACTTACGCTGGTTCCCATGTCTGCGTCCCTGTGATGCGTGCAAGATTTGCTTACACCCCACACCAGATCTTCTTAGATGAATTATTCTTGTCGTATTTATTCTTAGTGTAATATGTGGGAATCTTCTTTTTCTTCTTTTAAGATTACATCTTCCTTACATCTTCTCTTTTATTGTGTTCATTAATTTTTGCCCTTTGAATTTTTTAGGCAGAATCCAATTCTGTGAAACAGTTCTCTTGTCCTGCTATACCTGGTCACTATGGCAACACATCGTATCTTCTGCTTGGATTTAATCTCAAAATTACTGTTTTTTCATGCCCTTTTAACTGGTTGCCACTTTCTAACACTTTTTAACTTTTAAATGACCTGGAGAGCTGTGTGAAATTGCATTACATGCAATTTTCACAACTCTCTCACTTCAGTTGACTTACTTGTTCTGCACAGCCAATCTTCTTCTGTGGATATCTTATCTGGCTCTCTCGATCTTCGAAACCTCCTTCTCTGAAGAGTACTGCTGGTTAACAGAATTTATTAGTAACACTCTCTCTCTCTCTCTCTCTCTCTCTCTCTCTCTCTCTATCTCTATCTCTATCTCCCCCTCCCCCTCCCCCTCCCCCTACTCTCCCTCCCTCCCCTCATGAAATAAGTGGATACTCACATAATACTTTTGTCTTGATATATTTTAACTTCCACAAATAACAAAGCATTAGAATACTTGCAAGTCAACTGACTCCTCCTGTGTTAGGCTTGATTAAAAACATCTGCAATATATTCGGTACTACAACCACATAAAATATGAACCTGTCTTGCCGCTAGCTAGTCCAATATGTTAAGTTTATTTAACAATGATTCAACTGTTCTTATTTTTTCTTGTTACAATAGTCAATGATATTAAAAAAACCATGAGATACATAAACACTCGTTTTCTTCCAATACAGCTTCCGTGGTGCGAGTGGCAAACACTTGATACCATCACATCTACCTTGTGTTCGTGACTCTTTTGAAGCCTGCAAACAAAAACATGTCACACAGTATGTACATTCTCTCACACTTATTTATAAAATATCCTGTATTTGCAATGATAGAAGGACGAGCGGTTCTAGAATTTACGCGGAAATTCTCAAATCGCTACAGTTTGAGTCTTGGTGCTGTGATATTACTGTCTGAAAAGTTGTTTCCAGGTTTTAGGACTATTGATCCATGTCATTTAAATGAACTGCTGTGTACAATAATATCACTCTTTCCAAATTTTATCAACATTTTCCAACATAATAAAGTTCCTTACCATGAACAACATGTGTTAAAAGGTATTACATTATAAAGCCACTCCAATCATTTCAATATTACTGCAGAAGTTGGACCATTATGGAGTAAGGGGAGTAGCTTACAATTGGTAAGCCTCTTACTTTAAGAACAGAAAGCAGAAGGTAATTATCCGCAATACTGAGAGTGGTAGTGATGTTCAGTCCCAATGGGGCTCTGTTAAGTGGGGCGTTCCCCAAGGGTCGGTGCCGGGGCTGATGCTGTTTCTTATTTATATAAATGATATGCCTTCTAGTATTAAAGGTTATTCAAAAATATTTGTTTGCTGATGACACCAGCTTGATAGTGAAGGATCTTGTGTGTAATATTGAAGCAGTAATAAATAATGTAGTTCATGAAATAAGTTCGTGGCTTGCGAAAAATAATTTGATGCTAAATCACGGTAAGACTCAGTTTTTACAGTTTCTAACTCACAATTCAACAAGAACTGATATTTTGATCAGACAGAAAGGGCATATTATAGGCGTGACGGAGCAGTTCAAGTTCCTAGGCGTTAGGATAGATAGTAAGCTGTTGTGGAAAGCCCATGTCCAGGATCTTGTTCAGAAACTAAATGCTGCTTTATTTACCATTAGAACAGTGTCTGAAATAAGTGATACTTCAACACAAGTAGTCTACTTCGCATATTTTCATACGCTTACGTCGTATGGTATTATTTGTTGGGGTAATTCTTCTGATTCAAAAAGGGTATTTTTGGCTCAAAAACAGGCTGTTCGAGCTATATGTGGTGTAAGTTCGATAACCTCTTGTTGACCCCTATTCAATAGTCTGGGAAGTCTGACATTGCCCTCACAGTATATATTTTCTTTAATGTCGTTTGTTGTTAGCAATATTAGCCTAACCCAAGAGTTAGCAGCTCTCACTCAGTTAATACTAGGCAGAAATCCAATCTGCATGTGGAATGCACTTCCTTGACTCTTGTGCAGAAAGGAGTGCAGTATTCTGCTGCATCCATTTTCAATAAGCTACCACAAGAACTCAATAATCTTAGCAGTAGCCCAAACTCTTTTAAGTCTAAACTGAAGAGTTTCCTCATGGCTCACTCCTTCTATTCTGTCAAGGAGCTCCTGGAAGAGCTAAAAAATTAAGCAAATTCCAGTATTGCATTGTTTATTTTCTTTATTTAAACTTACAACTTGTCACCTGAATATGTTTTTTTTATATTTCATTTTATCTGTTTCTAATATTATGTCATAATTTCGTGTATAGACTTGTTCCATGACCATGGAGACTTCTCCTTAATTAGGTCCCACAGAACAATAAATAAATAAATAAATATTAACATTTTAACAGAAACTGTTCCCACTTAAAACCTATTTTCAGTTTACTTATTCCAAACTCTTTTTACTCACTAAATTATCAATATTAATACTGCTAATGACAATTGTAATAAAATTTCCAGTGTTGCCAGTTACACAAATAACCACACAAATCCTACATGGCAACTTTGAAATATCAACATCTGAGAACAAATGGTTTTATAATACTTCTGCACTAACACATACGTGAATGTAATGAAAATAATATCGGAGTTGTAAATACAGACGTAGAACATGCTATGTGTGAAATATTACAGAATTGAATTGTTCATGAGTGCAGTATATCACATTCTTAAATAATGAAAGAGTGTCATTAACCAAGCTCTTGATGAGCCGCAGCCAGATTAGGTGCCCAACATGAACCATATGCATTTCAGTTCTTCACACTTAGTACGTTTACCTCTCTGATAAGAAGTACCCCCGCCACCTTCCCCGTCGGTTCCCTGTGGCCAGGTAGTTGATCAATGAGCTTTGAGCATCGGACTGCTAAGTCAACCGTATGTAGAGTGGTGTTGCTGTCCCAGTTGGCTTGTGGAGAGTGCTCAGTACTCAGGCATATGAAATTTGGAGTATGGTCTTCAGATGTATGTTCGAGGTAAGTCTGCAAGTTGATCAGCTCCCTTGTTGTGGTGTGTCTTCCCCTTTTCAGCTACCACAGGAGCTGTAGACGAACATTAAGAGCTTGCACTCTTAATTCCTGTGGAGTGGCCTACCTTTTGTTCAGTTATTCTCTCTGTAGCTTGTGGGGAAAGAAAGATGGTCTGTAAAATTAACTTTTGTTTGACACATGTAACTTCGTTGTGTTGATAATGTTTATGATTTTTGGAAACCCCCCAGAAATTTAGTGTGTGTCTGTATCTTTTTCCAATTCTTTGCAGATTCAGATGATGTCTGCATTTGAATGTCAGATGAACTGTGGCTCACTTTGAGTGAAGGTATCAGCCACCAAGAAGTCGATGAGCCGTAGCTGCAGAAGAAGCATGAAGATGTGACAGACGTGCTGAAGAGCTGTGTGGGAGCTGTAGAAGCCCTGCAATGGCAGACGGCCCAGCTGGGAGAGGAGGACTGTCAAACTCCACAGGCAAGCAACAGCGTGAAACGTCTTCCAACAGTTATTTGTTTAAAATGTTGATTAACCTAAATGACCAAATTAGACTGTTATCTCTTCCTCATAATAGCTTGAAAATTGTCCACAGGTTGTCAAATGGCTGGCCATTACAGGCTACTACTACTACTACTACTACTACTACTACTACTACTACTACTACTATTAACTCCAAGTTTGCTAAACTTCGGAAGCAACACGTGTTCAAGCATTGTCCCTCCACAAACCGCTTAGTGAGTGTGACAGTAAAGGCCAATGGATAACTGAGAAGGTGAGTGATATATGCCTAATGAAGCAAGAGGAAAGCTTACATTTAGTATTGATACAGTTATAAGTTAAATGATTTGATTTTATGTGTAGGGAAGAAGAGGAGGCATACAGTACCTAAAATGATAAGAGAAACTTTTGTTGATGCTTATGCATAATAATAATAAAAAAAATTGAAAACAAAAATCATCTCAATTGTTATGACTTATATCAATGTGTATCTTACTGCTCTATACAGTATGTCAAGTAGGATGTGCTTGGGTTGAGGGAGGTGGTCATCAGTGGCAATTGAATGTCGTATATGCTCTGAGAGTGATAGCTGTGTTTATTACAGTTTTTGTGGGACCCTCCAGGAATGATGGTATAGTGCCGTACTGTCACACTGGAAACAGAATTAGGGATAATAACTGCTAGCAGTCACTATAAAACTGACATTATTTGACACAACACTGGTCTCCAGCTTGTCTTCAGTTGTTTAACATACAGATACAAGTTTCCAAACTCAGAGTTGGACATCACTGTATAAATCAAAAACTAATAACATGATGATGACTAAATAGATGCAAAATTCATCATTGTAAGTGACTAAGGGGCACAAGTTGCAAAACATTGTGCTACTGTTACTGAAGAATCCAAATAATTTTCACAATAATGTGAAAATGTGCTGTGGAAACAGCATACATACAACAGTCTCCATATTGAAGGAGGTTGCGACTGACTGTCCACCATGACAGTATTGTGGAGGCAGTGTGATGGTGAATTATGGAAAACCAACACTCAACAATTACAGAGCTTGGCAGCCTTCCTCCCCAGATAATGCGATCCTTGATGTATGAAATTGGCACTGAGTACTTGCTCTTGAAAGAAGTGTGCATCAGGCACGTGCCAAAATACACTCCTGGAAATGGAAAAAAGAACACATTGACACCGTTGTGTCAGACCCACCATACTTGCTCCGGACACTGCGAGAGGGCTGTACAAGCAATGATCACACGCACAGCACAGCGGACACACCAGGAACCGCGGTGTTGGCCGTCGAATGGCGCTAGCTGCGCAGCATTTGTGCACCGCCGCCGTCAGTGTCAGCCAGTTTGCCATGGCATACGGAGCTCCATCACAGTCTTTAACACTGGTAGCATGCCGCGACAGCGTGGACGTGAACCGTATGTGCAGTTGACGGACTTTGAGCGAGGGCGTATAGTGGGCATGCGGGAGGCCGGGTAGACGTACCGCCGAATTGCTCAACACGTGGGGCGTGAGGTCTCCACAGTACATCGATGTTGTCGCCAGTGGTCGGCGGAAGGTGCACGTGCCCGTCGACCTGGGACCGGACCGCAGCGACGCACGGATGCACGCCAAGACCGTAGGATCCTACGCAGTGCCGTAGGGGACCGCACCGCCACTTCCCAGCAAATTAGGGACACTGTTGCTCCTGGGGTATCGGCGTGGACCATTCGCAACCGTCTCCATGAAGCTGGGCTACGGTCCCGCACACCGTTAGGCCGTCTTCCGCTCACGCCCCAACATCGTGCAGCCCGCCTCCAGTGGTGTCGCGACAGGCGTGAATGGAGGGACGAATGGAGACGTGTCGTCTTCAGCGATGAGAGTCGCTTCTGCCTTGGTGCCAATGATGGTCGTATGTGTGTTTGGCGCCGTGAAGGTGAGCGCCACAATCAGGACTGCATACGACCGAGGCACACAGGGCCAACACCCGGCATTATGGTGTGGGGAGCGATCTCCTACACTGGCCGTACACCACTGGTGATCATCGAGGGGACACTGAATAGTGCACGGTACATCCAAACCGTCATCGAACCCATCGTTCTACCATTCCTAGACCGGCAAGGGAACGTGCTGTTCCAACAGGACAATGCACGTTCGCATGTATCCCGTGCCACCCAACGTGCTCTAGAAGGTGTAAGTCAACTACCCTGGCCAGCAAGATCTCCGGATCTGTCCCCCATTGAGCATGTTTGGGACTGGATGAAGCGTCGTCTCACGCGGTCTGCACGTCCAGCACGAACGCTGGTGCAACTGAGGCGCCAGGTGGAAATGGCATGGCAAGCCGTTCCACAGGACTACATCCAGCATCTCTACGATCGTCTCCATGGGAGAATAGCAGCCTGCATTGCTGCGAAAGGTGGATATACACTGTACTAGTGCCGACATTGTGCATGCTCTGTTGCCTGTGTCTATGTGCCTTTGGTTCTGTCAGTGTGATCATGTGATGTATGTGACCCCAGGAATGTGTCAATAAAGTTTCCCCTTCCTGGGACAATGAATTCACGGTGTTCTTATTTCAATTTCCAGGAGTGTACATCATATAAGATCATGAAACTGAATGACATGGGAACACCACTGACACTTTGAGAGATGTACTGTGATGGTGGCAATAGGTTTCTCAATAAGCTTTTAACAGGAGATGTGATGTGGGTTACTCACTGTGTCCAAGAAACTCGGTACCAATCAATGTGTTGGTGTCACAGTAGATAAATGGTCAGGACAAAGTTATAGCAGATAGTATTGATGCGCTCAGTGTTCTGGGATAGGAAGGGCATTGTGCACACTGATTTGATGCATAGAAGTGAAACATGTAATGCTGTCCATTATTGTGAAACAATGGATATTTCAATGAGCCACTGAATCTGGCAAGATGCTCAGTGCTTGTATGAAGTTGATCTGTGACAGTGCTCACTGACATACAATTTGGCACACAACATCTATTCTGGAGTAGTTCAGCAGGGAGTTGGTTTACCAACCTACTCACAGTCCTGATTTTACTCCCAGCATATTTCATCTTTTCTTTCACCTCAAGAAGTTCCTGTCATTAGGTCAGCATTTTCACAATGAAGAAAGAGCTCAACAAGCCTGAGATTCTGCTTCCATTCCCAGTCAGCAGGCTTCTACAACACAAGGATTAAAATTTTGTCCAGTGATATAATAGGTTTCTCACTTCTGGTGGCAGTTATGTTGAAAAATAGGTTTAGTAATGATTTGTGTGTCACCATTAAAGATTTGGATATAACTATGTTTTAGTCTTCAAAAATGATGAATTTCATTTTCTGTAAGACTCATTTTTGGTACTAAGCAACAGATCTGTCTTGAACAAGGACACTTCTCATGTACAGTTTACTTCACTTAAAACACTTTTTTTATTTCGTTTTCAGTTCTGTGTCAAAACTGTAATAACATTTGTCACATTACTGCAGTTTATAGTTTACATCCTAATATTTACAGTGAAAAGCAGTAAAGAATTTACTGTTGGCAGATCATTGACATTATGTGAGTTTTCTGACTTGTATGATTTGTTGGAAGTGAATGCGATTCTGTTGTATGCTTGTCACCTCAGTGAAAAATAACAGTAATCTGTATTAACTGAATGTGTATATCTTTATACAGTTGAATCACTAATTGTTGCAACTGTGAGAGAAAGCCGAGGCAAATAGAGAGGAACTGAAATCTGACCATGAAATGCAGCAGTATCAAATGGAGTTGGGAAACCAAGCCCTAGATTGAGTACAATATGTGCAGTGTCCAGTTGAATGGCAGTTTGGGGATGCAGCTCATTGGCATTATGATGCTACAGGTGAAAGTACAATATCTCTCTCTCTCTCTCTCTCTCTCTCTCTCTCTCTCTCTCTCTCTCTCTCTCTCTCTCACACACACACTCTCTCTGGTTCTAGCAATATAGGTTTCATCCTCACAATTTTTCTTCTTATTTGATGTTTCTAGATCTCTTTGTAATACAATATGATAAATGGCAAAAAGTTCAGGTTTGTTGATTCAACTAAATATATTGTGTTTAGAGTAAACATAAGGTTACTTTAGAATAATGATATAAAAATGGTTGTGTGGAAAGAGTGCTAAGGATGGTGTTCTACTGACAGAAGATTCAGTGAGCATAACAAATCCACTAGTAAAACTAGTCCCACTGTACTAGTTGATACTGTTCTAGAGCATTCTTGAGTGGTTTTGGTTCATTACCAGAGAGCACTGACAAATGACACACAGAGTTCAAAGAAAGGTAGCTCATTATGCATTACCTGGAATCAGTTGAGAAAGTGTCACAGTTAAGATTAGCAATTTCAGCTGGGAATCATTGAAAAAAGAAATTTTTCACTGTGGTAAAAATCATTTCACAAAATTTCAAACAGCCAGTTTATCCTCTGAACAGCCAATTACAGGGTGTCCCACTCACACCTCCCTGATTTCAAAGGCCCAGGGGAAAAAACTACAGTAGATACTACAATGAAAAATGCACCAGATTGTAGAGCATCTTGGAAAATTTATTTATTTATCATTAGCACACCTCTACATGTGAACCATTTGCAGCATGAAGAATATAGAGTCAATATGCATTTTTGTACTAAGTTCTTTGTAACGTTTCCTCTGTTACTGTTTCAATTGAATTAGTGATATGATGTCGCAATGTAGAAATGTGACAACTTCAGTCACACACGTGGTCTTTCACAAATCCCCACATGAAGAAATCAAGCAGCATAACGTCAGGTGAAAGTGGTGGCCAGACAATGAGTTCTATGTCTGATCCGATGACTGGGAAATTTCCTTCCCAGGAACTTGTGAACAGCCATTGACGAATGTGGTGGAGCTCCGTCTTGTTGAAAAATGATGTTGGGTTACAAGTCTAGTATCTGAAGCTAAACAAACTGCTCCAAATTGTCCAGAGACACTGACCCATTCACTTTTTGTTCAACAAAGACAAATTTCTCAACAATCCTCTCATGCATTAGCCCACACCAGACGTTTAGTTTAGGGCTGTCACAAACATGTTGAACGACAGTGTGCAGATTAAGATAACCTCAAATCCGAACATTATGGCTGTTAACACATCCTGACAGAGGAAAGATTGCCCCCATCTGATTATAATCATGTTCCTATAAAACTGGTATCCATATCAATATGCTGTAGCATATCTGTAGCAAATTGTCGTTAGTGTGGTTTGGCATTCGTTGTCAGATGTTGCAGAGTTTGCACTTTGTAATCATACATATGTAGATGCTGGCGAACTACATGATACAATGTTGACTGAAATATATCAAGTTGCCTAGATGATTGAGGAATTGACTTACGTGGGAATCTGAGAAATATTTGTCTGTTGCCCTGCACTGTCTCTTCTGAAAATCCATAACATGCACCACCGGTATGTTTCAGAACACTATCCTGTTGCCAGAAACTTCCTATACCATTTCCCAGTTGTTTTCACATCAGGTGGATAACATTCATACACTCCACAGTAATTTCTGTGCACACTAATAGGTGATTTTGTTTCTGAAAGCCATACTACTGCTTGCGCATTGCTGTGTAGTTGCCATTTTCACTTCATGTGACTGTGACTATGCTGCACTCTGGCATTGATACTTAGCACTTCTGAGAAGGAATATAAATTCTTTAAGATGCTCTAAAGTGTGGTGTATTTCTCATAGTCATATCTACTGTGGTTTTTCTCTCCTGGGTCCTTGAAATCAGAGTGATTTGAGTGGGACAACCTGTAATTTGTTGTAACACATATGGATCTGTGAACATCACAAGAGAATTAGAAATAACAGCTTATCTAAATGATGCGGGTTTTAGAGTGTGTAGGATAGACATATTGACTGAA